>NW_027259019.1:0-2500 GCF_045791955.1 Oncorhynchus clarkii lewisi | reverse complement strand
ATCCGACACCCGTATACCACGGGTATGACAAAACAATGTATTTTTACTGCTCTAATTACGTTGGTAACCAGTTTATAATAGCAATAAGGCACCTCAGAGGTTTGTGGTTTATGGCCAATATACCACAGTTAAGGGCTGTATCCAGGCACTCCACGTTGTATACAGCCTTTAGACGTTGTATATTGGCCATATACCACACCCCCCCGGGCATTATTGCTTAAATATATCACCACACAACGCAACACATGGCTGCACCAATTCAAGACAAGGAATCAGCCGTCGCTGAAAGCCTCGTTTTCTACACATCTCAAAAAACATTGACGACTAAAAGGGGAAACAGAGAGTAATGCTTTTACCCAGACACATTCACAAACATCACTCTCTCCCTCTCCCTCGCTCTCCTTCTCTCTCCCTCTCTCTCCATCTCTCTCCCTCTCTCTGATTGCAGTTCTCTCCCGTGGAGACGAAACGAGGGCTGATTGCTAGGGGCGCTGAATAGAAGGAAGACCCATTTACGCAGCGCAAACAGCATCTATAATGGATGTGGAAGGGAAGGGGAGAGAGAGAACGTCTTCAGAGCCAAGGTTTGTGAACGCACCCCAAAAAATGGAAGCAGAGAGAGAGAGAGAGAGAAAGAAAGAGATCAATCAAATTGTATTTGTCACATGAGCGGGATACGAAGGGGGTAAACTTTACTGGGAAATGCTTACTTACAAGTCCTTCCCAATGATGCAGAGTAAAAAATACAATAACAAAAATAACAAATAATAACACAAGAGGAATAAAATACACAAGAATGGAGCTGTATACAGATAGTACCAGTACCAGATCAATGTGGAGCTATATACAGGGAGTACCAGTACCAGATCAATGTGGAGCTGTATACAGGAAGTACCAGTACCAGATCAATGTGGAGCTATATACAGGAAGTACCAGTACCAGATTAATGTGGAGCTATATACAGGAAGTACCAGTACCAGATTAATGTGGAGCTATATACAGGGAGTACCAGATCAATGTGGAGCTGTATACAGATAGTACCAGTACCAGATCAATGTGCAGAGCTACAAGGTATTTGAGGTAGATACTGTGCCTTGCAAAAGTATTCATCCCCCTTGGCATTTCTCCTATTTTGTTGCATTACAACCTGTAATTAAATTGAATTTTATTTGGATTTCATGTAATGGACATACACAACATAGTCCAAATTGGTGAAGTGAAATGAAAAAAATGACTTGTTTCAAAAAATTCTAAAAAACTCTAAAATAAAAAGTTGTGCGTGCATATGTATTCACCTCTTTGCTATGAAGCCCCTAAATAAGATATGGTGCAACCAATTACCTTCAGAAGTCACATTATTAGTTAGATTGCACACATGCGTCACATGATCTCAGTACCTGTTCTGAAAGGCCAAAGATTCTGCAACACCACTATGCAAGGGGCACCACCAATTAAGCGGCACCATGAAGACCAAGGATTTCTCCAAACAGGTCAGGGACAAAGCTGTGGAGAAGTACAGAACAGGGTTGGGTTATAAAAAAAGATACGAAACTTTGAACATCCCACGGAGCACCATTAAATCCATTATTTAAAAATGGAAAGAATATGCCACCACAACAAACCTGCCAAGAGAGGGCCGCCCACCAAAACTCACAGACCAGGCAAGGAGGGCATTAATCAGAGAGGCAACAAAGAGACCAAAGACAACCCTGAAGGAGCTGCAAAGCTCCACAGCAGAGATTGGAGTATCTATCCATAGGACACTCCACAGAGCTGGGCTTTATGGAAGAGTGGCCAGAAAAAAAGCCATTGCTTAAAGTAAAAAATAAGCAAACACGTTTGGTGTTCGCCAAAAGGCATGGAAGAAAGAACTCTGGTCAGATGAGACTAAAATTGAGCTTTTTGGCCATCAAGGAAAACGCTATGTCTGGCGCAAACCCAACACCTCTCATCACCCTAAGAATACCATACCCACAGTGAAGCATGGTGGTGGCAGCATCATGCTGCGGGGATGTTATTCATCGGCAGGGACTGGGAAACTGGTCAGAATTGAAGGAATGATGGATGGCGCTAAATACAGGGACAATCTGGAGGGAAACCTGTTTCAGTCTTCCAGAGATTTGAGACTGGAACGGAGGTTCACCTTCCAGCAGGATAATGACCCTAAGCATACTGCTAAAGCAACACTCGAGTGGTTTAAGGGGAAACATATAAATGTCTTGGAATGGTCTAGTCAAAGCCCAGATCTCAATCCAATTAGAATCTGTGGTATGACTTAAAGATTGCTGTACACCACGCGGAACCCATCCAACTTGAAGGAGCTGGAGCAGTTTTGCCTTGAAGTATGGGCAAAAATCCCAGTGGCTAGATGTGACAAGATGTGACAAGATGTGACAAGCTGATAGAGACACACCCCAAGAGACGTGCAGCTGTAATTGCTGCAAAAGTTGTCTCTACAAAGTATTGACTTTGGGGGGTGAATAGTTATGCACGCTCAAGT
>NW_027259018.1:40000-43524 GCF_045791955.1 Oncorhynchus clarkii lewisi | reverse complement strand
ACGCTACATATTCGTCGCCAGACCCACTGGCTCCAGGTCATCTACAAGTCCATGCTAGGTAAAGCTCCGCCTTATCTCAGTTCACTGGTTACGATGGCAACACCCATCCGTAGCACGCGCTCCAGCAGGTGTATCTCACTGATCATCCCTAAAGCCAACACCTCATTTGGCCGCCTTTCGTTCCAGTTCTCTGCTGCCTGTGACTGGAACGAATTGCAAAAATCGCTGAAGTTGGAGACTTTTATCTCCCTCACCAACTTCAAACATCTGCTATCCGAGCAGCTAACCGATCGCTGCAGCTGTACATAGTCTATTGGTAAATAGCCCACCCATTTTCACCTACCTCATCCCCATACTGTTTTTATTTATTTATTTTTATTTTTCTGCTCTTTTGCACACCAATCTCTACCTGTACATAACCATCTGATCATTTATCACTCCAGTGTTAATCTGCATAATTGTAATTATTTGCCTACCTTCTCATGCCTTTTGCACACAATGTATATATAGACTCCCCTTTTTTTCTACTGTGTTATTGACTTGTTAATTGTTTACTCCATGTGTAACTCTGTGTTGTCTGTTCACACTGCTATGCCTTATCTTGGCCAGGTCGCAGTTGCAAATGAGAACTTGTTCTCAACTAGCCTACCTGGTTAAATAAAGGTGAAATAAAAAAATAAAAATAAAAAAAACTCAAAACGGTCATCACTTGTAACACAGGCTGTCCAATGTTCAAAACATTGCATTGTGCATTCATATCTTTAAAGAAACCTTCCACTTGCAGAATCATTGGTTCAAATAACTCATTTATCATGAAATACCATAGCAACATTAATTTATATTACCCACACACAAAATACTGATAGATTCACTGTGTAGTTGTTCGTACAATCATTAAATTTTGTACTACAAAATGTGTGATACATGCTTCATTATGGTACTACACAATAGTACATCACTGTAGAAGGACTAGAAGAGAGAATACTACAGATACAGTGGAATCATTGAACAAAATCTGAAATGTATTGATGAAATACAATAAAATCACAACACAGGTTTCTTTGAATCAAAGCAAAAAATAATTAGCTACAAAAAAAGAAAAAAACTACTGTAAAACATCACTGCAGTGTTCCTCACCTGGCTTACTGTAAAACATCAACTGCAGTGTTCCTCACCTGGCATACTGTAAAACGTCAACTGCAGTGTTCCTCACCTGGCTTACTGTAAAACATCAACTGCAGTGTTCCTCACCTGGCTTACTGTAAAACATCAACTGCAGTGTTCCTCACCTGGCTTACTGTAAAACATCAACTGCAGTGTTCCTCACCTGGCTTACTGTAAAACATCACTACAGTGTTCCTCACCTGGCATACTGTAAAAAGCAAAACAAAGGATTGATTACTGTACTTCTATATTTCCATCAACCAGCAACTGGTATGCCAGCAGCATACCACCCTGCATACTACTGCTGGCTTGCTTCTGAAGCTAAGCAGAGTTGGTCCTGGTCAGTCCCTGGATGGGAGACCAGATGCTGCTGGAAGTGGTGTTCGAGGGCCAGTAGGAGGCACTCTTTCCTCTGGTCTAAAAAAAAATAGCCCAATGCCCCAGGGCAGTGATTGGGGACATTGCCCTGTCCCCATCTTTCGGATGGGACTTTAAATGGGTGTCCTGACTCTCTGAGGTCATTAAAGATCCCATGGCACTTATCGTAAGAATAGGGGTGTTAACCCCAGTGTCTTTCCCAATCTGACCCTCAAACCATCACGGTCACCTAATAATCCCCAGTTTACAATTGGCTCATTCATCCCCCTCCTCTCCCCTGTAACTATTCCCCAGGTCGTTGCTGCAAATGAGAATGTGTTCTCAGTCAACTTACCTGGTAAAATAATGGATAAATAAAAATAAATAAACCCTTGTGGATTTGGCCACAGGTTCTCATTCACATTACAATGGATGTTTTAATTTTAATTAGCCAAACATCTTGGGAAGAATCTTCAGGCATGGCGAATCCAGGCCTGACACTGGTCTGTCGTGATGTCATTGCATGGTGAATCCAGGCCTGACACTGGTCTGCCGTGATGTCATTGCATGTGTCATCCATGGCCTGGAGAAGGGAGGCTTGTTCGTGAGGGCGCCTACCATATACCTTCCACCTCCATGGTAAATTGGAAAGTATGAGGGTAAGTACAGGGTGGTAAATTGTGGATGGGCCTGAATCCATGCTTGCACCATTTGAGCATGGTGGAACCTGACATTATCCCACACGATGACATAGGTCATGCCATCAGCTCTACAGACCTGATTTAGCTCATCAAGGAAGGTTACAAGGAGAGCTGCATTATATGATCCAATACGAGGCCTGCATCCCACCACACCATCTTCTGATATAGCCGCACACACGGTGACGTTGGCCCCACATTGTCCAGGTGCTTGGATGGTTGCTCGCTGGCCAATGAAATTCTGACCTCTCCTCCTTGTCTTGGCCTTGTATTGGCCAGGTTGAAGCTTGCCTCATCCAAAAAGAGGAATTTGTGACGATTTTCGTCAGCATCCAGCTCCATCACTCTTTAGAAATACATTTTGGAAAGAGAGTTACTGACTATTTTGATATAGAATTTTGGGGGAATTTTTCACAACAGGCATCTTGAAACTGAACATACCTGAATATACTCAGTCTAGTTGCTTCACTCTGTCAGCATTTCTTTCAAAAGGCACACGGTATAGCTGGTTTAGAGACACCTGATGCCTTTTCAGCATGCGTGCAATAGTCGGCAAACTTATGACTTCCACATTGTTGAACATGTTGTCATTGTCCAAGATGTGCTGCCGGATTTCTGTAAGGTGAATATCATTTCTGGCCCAAACCAAATTGACCACAGCCCGCTCTTATTGGTCAGTCAGAATTTTGCCTTTGCAAGGGAACATTACAGGGAACATTACAGTAAGAACAGGGAACATTACAGTAAGAACAGGGAACATTACAGGGAACATTACAGTAAGAACAGGGAACATTACAGGGAACATTACAGTAAGAACAGGGAACATTACAGGGAACATTACAGTAAGAACAGGGAACATTACAGTAAGAAAACATTTAGTCACATCACCTACTCTGTGGTACACATTGGCACGCAGTATACAGTCATTTGACAATTGAGAGTAGCCTAATATTTAGTGCATGCTGAAGACTTACCGGTTCTCAATATGGAAATTCTGATGATTGAGGCCACGGTTGATCTTCTGAAGTTTGGTTGAATCATTATAGCTGCCTCAGTCATTGTCATGCCATGATTTACGACATAGTCTACAACTATTGCTTGGATTTCATTGGACACTCGTTGCTGTGGCTGCCGCTGTCTTGGTCCGTGGCCTTGCCCTCTACCACATTCCCCCACACCTCTCAAACGAGGCCCACGACCACCTCTCAGAAGGGGTGCTTGTCCTCTACCACGTTCCCCCACACCTCTCAAACGAGGCCCACGACCACCTCTCAGAAGGGGTGATTGTCCTCTACCACGTTCCCC
>NW_027259018.1:0-35000 GCF_045791955.1 Oncorhynchus clarkii lewisi | reverse complement strand
GGGAAGCTAAGGGCAGATAAGGGCAGTGAAGGGCATCTAAGGGCAGATATGGGAAGCTAAGGGCAGATAAGGGAAGCTAAGGGCAGCTAAGGGCAGATAAGGGAAGCTAAGGGCAGCCAGGGAGGCTAAGGGCAGCCAGGGAGGCTAAGGGCAGCCAGGGAAGCTAAGGGCAGCCAGGGAGGCTAAGGGAAGCCAGGGAGGCTAAGGGCAGCCAGGGAGGCTAAGGTCAGCCAGGGAGGCTAAGGGCAGCCAGAGAGGCTAAGGTCAGCCAGGGAGGCTAAGGGCAGCCAGGGAGGCTAAGGTCAGCCAGGGAGGCTAAGGGCAGCCAGGGAGGCTAAGGGCAGCCAGGGAGGCTAAGGTCAGCCAGGGAGGCTAAGGTCAGCCAGGGAGGCTAAGGGCAGCCAGGAAGGCTAAGGGCAGCCAGGGAGGCTAAGGGCAGCCAGAGAGGCTAAGGGCAGCCAGGGAGGCTAAGGGCAGCCAGGGAGGCTAAGGGCAGCCAGGGAGGCTAAGGGCAGCCAGAGAGGCTAAGGGCAGCCAGGGAGGCTAAGGTCAGCCAGGGAGGCTAAGGGCAGCCAGAGAGGCTAAGGGCAGCCAGGGAGGCTAAGGGCAGCCAGGGAGGCTAAGGGCAGCCAGGGAGGCTAAGGTCAGCCAGGGAGGCTAAGGTCAGCCAGGGAGGCTAAGGGCAGCCAGGGAGGCTAAGGTCAGCCAGGGAGGCTAAGGTCAGCCAGGGAGGCTAAGGGCAGCCAGGGAGGCTAAGGGCAGCCAGGGAGGCTAAGGGCAGCCAGGGAGGCTAAGGGCAGCCAGGGAGGCTAAGGGCTAGATTCAATCAGTTCAGCATTAACCTGTGTTAACCGACAAACTTCATATTATATAATTGTTTTGTCAATTGTTTTGTCAATTAGATAAGGGAAGCTAAGGGCAGATATATATATATATATACACACATTGCATTCGGAAAGTATTCAGACCCCTTGACGTTTTCTACATTTTGTTACATTACGGCCTTATTCTAAAACGGTTAAATAAGATCAATCTACACATAATACCCCATAATGACAAAGCAAAAACAGAAATACCTGATTTACATAACTATTCAGACCCTTCGCTATGAGACTCGAAATTGAGCTTTGGTGCATCGTGTTTCCGTTGATCATCCTTGAGATGTTCCTACAACTTGATTGGAGTCCACCTGTGGTAAATTTAATTGATTGGACATGATTTGGAAAAGCACACACCTGTCTATATAAGGTCCCACAGTTGACAGTGTGTGTCGAAGGAATTTTCCGTAGATTCTCTGGTCTGATGAAAGCAACTCTTTGGCCTGAATGCCAAGTGGCACATCTGGAGGAAACCTGGCACCATCCCTATAGTGAATAGTGGTGGTGGCAAAATCATGCTGTGGGGATGTTTTTCAGCGGCAGGGACTGGGAGACTAGTCAGGATCGAGGCAAAGATGAACAGAGCAAACTACAGAGAGATCCTTGATGAAAACCTGCTCCAGAGCGCCCTGGACCTCAGACTGGGGCGAATGTTCACCTTCAAACAGGACAATGACCCTAAGCACACAGCCAAGACAACACAGGAGTGGTTTTGGGACAAGTCTCTGAATGTCCTTGAGTGGCCCGGTCAGAGCCTGGACTTGAAAATAGCTGTACAGTTACTCTCCCAATCCAACCTGACAGAGCTTGAGACGATCTGCAGAGAAGAATGGGAGAAACACCCCAAATACAGGTGTTCCAAGCTTGTAGCGTCATACCCAAGAAGAGTCAAGGCTGTAATTGCTGCAAAAATGTCTTTCAACTAAGTTCTGAGTAAAGGGTCTGAATACTTATCTAATTAATTAATTTAATTTTCAATTTTTTATAAATTTGCAAAATGTATAAAACCAGTTTTTCTAGGTCATTGTGGGGTATTCTATGTAGATTGATGTGAGAGAAAAAAAATATTTAACACATTTTAGAATAAGGCTGTAAAAGTAACACAATGTGGGTAAAGTAACAAAATGTGGAAAAAGTCAAGGGGTAAAAAAGTCTGAGTACTTTCTGAATGCACTGTATATATGCAGCCCTTCCCATCTATCTCTGAAGATCATCCAGTTTGGATGTTTAGCTGCCTCCGCTGTACTGTCATATTTCACAAAAGTTCTGATCCTTTCTATTCTCATAGTTTCTAAAAAATAGTTTTTTGCTAAGAGTATCCTTACATTATTGATCGATGGACAATGACTTTTGAAATCATCCAGCAGCGCTATTGGCTCCAAGTACATTTTTCAATTTGTAGGGATATACAGTATGTAGGATGTAGGATCTTAATTTGATCACTCTTTTGTTGCTTAGAATTATTTTCCACTTTGATATTTCAGACTTTGCCCTAAAGAAAAATGTATCAACGCCTACAAAAATGTCCATTACTTATAATCCACATAATAATTCACATTTCCTGTTACTTCAGGATTATTTTCCTGCTGAAGCAAACTGGCTCAAATTAAGATCCAACATCTGTAGCTAACCATGTTACTTCATCAAACCGGCAGAAATTGCCCTGATTCTCTAATGAATTAGCCTGTCCCTCTGCAGATGACATTGCTGCAGGGGGAAAGCTGTGTTGTAAGCCATACTGTGAGCTTCTCTGTCTCTCTCTGTCTCTCTCTGTCTCTCTCTGTCTCTCTCTCTCTCTCTCTCTCTCTCTCTCTCTCTGTCTCTCTCTGTCTCTCTCTGTCTCTCTCTCTCTCTCTCTCTCTCTCTCTCTCTCTCTCTCTCTCTCTCTCTCTGTCTCTCTCTGTCTCTCTCTCTCTCTCTCTCTCTTTCTCTCTCTCTCTCTCTCTCTCTCTCTCTGTCTCTCTCTGTCTCTCTCTCTCTCTCTCTCTCTCTCTCTCTCTCTCTCTCTGTCTTTCTCTGTCTCTCTCTCTCTCTCTCTCTCTCTCTCTCTCTCTCTGTCTCTCTCTGTCTCTCTCTGTCTCTCTCTCTCTCTCTCTCTCTCTCTCTCTCTCTCTCTCTCTCTCTCTCTCTCTCTCTCTCTCTCGGAGTATTGAGAGTCCTCCATCAAGACTACAGAGAGAACCTCATTCACAAAACAAAAAGGTCTGTGCTGTCCGGTATGACTGGGACATCCCTACCCCATTGAAGATGAAATGAAAAAAATTGTTAAGGTCAGGGTTAGGGTTTAGGGTAGCTCCCGGACAGCACTGACCAAACCAAAAACAGGGGAGGAAATGTAATGCACAGGCCAATGTTCCTGCATCTTAACAGCTCTGTGTTATTTCAGCCAGGTATTGGTTTGTCTGGAAAATCCATCATGGATGACCGGGGCACTATTTCTTAATGTCATTGTGAGAATGGCAGGTTCAATTGAGTCCAATTGAAAGGCTACGCTCTTCGACTGAACCCACCACATACTGTTGATACAATCACCATTTACAGGTTAGCCATTTAGCAGATGGTTAGTCATTTAGGTCAGTCATTTAGCAGATGGTTAGTCATTTAGGTCAGTCATTTAGCAGATGGTTAGTCATTTAGGTTAGTCATTTAGCAGATGGTTAGTCATTTAGGTTAGTCATTTAGGTTAGTCATTTAGCAGATGGTTAGTAATTTAGGTTAGTCATTTAGCAGATGGTTAGTCATTTAGGTTAGTCATTTAGGTTAGTCATTTAGCAGATGGTTAGTAATTTAGGTTAGTCATTTAGCAGATGGTTAGTAATTTAGGTTAGTCATTTAGCAGATGGTTAGTCATTTAGGTTAGTCATTTAGCAGATGGTTAGTCATTTAGGTTAGTCATTTAGCAGATGGTTAGTCATTTAGGTTAGTCATTTAGGTTAGTCATTTAGCAGATGGTTAGTCATTTAGGTTAGTCATTTAGTTTAGTCATTTAGCAGATGGTTAGTCATTTAGGTTAGTCATTTAGCAGATGGTTAGTCATTTAGGTTAGTCATTTAGGTTAGTCATTTAGGTTAGTCATTTAGCAGATGGTTAGTCATTTAGGTTAGTCATTTAGGTTAGTCATTTAGCAGATGGTTAGTCATTTAGGTTAGTCATTTAGCAGATGGTTAGTCATTTAGGTTAGTCATTTAGCAGATGGTTAGTCATTTAGGTTAGTCATTTAGCAGATGGTTAGTCATTTAGGTTAGTCATTTAGCAGATGCTCTTACAGGAGCAATTGGAGTTAAGTGCCTTTGCTCAAGGGCATAATAACACATTTTTGTCACCTAGTTGGCTAGGGGATTCAAACCAGCGAACCTTTAGGTTACTGGCCCAATGCTCTTAAGCACTAGGCTACCTGACGCCCCAAACATGTCCTTAAGGCAGCTTCATAACACAGATGTAATAATAGAGTGTGTGTCAGCGCGTGTGCCTGTCTGCACACGTAATAAAAATGAATTCCAAACTGGGTGGTTCGAGCCCTGAATGCTGATTGGCTGACAACCGTGGTATATCAGACCGTATACCAGGGGTATGACAAAACATGTATTTTTGCTGCTCTAATTATCTTGGTAACCAGTTTATATTAGCAATAAGGCACCTCGGTGTTAGTGGTATATGGCCAAAATATCACGGCTAAGGGTTGCTTGGTGCTTAAGAACGTCCCTTAGCCGTGGTATATCGGCCATATACCCCCTTGAGCCTTCTAATTAAATATACAGGACCAGTCAAAGGTTTGAACACACCTACTAATTCAAGGTTTTTTTTATTTATTTGTACTATTT
Source organism: Oncorhynchus clarkii lewisi (assembly GCF_045791955.1). NCBI lineage: Eukaryota > Metazoa > Chordata > Actinopteri > Salmoniformes > Salmonidae > Oncorhynchus > Oncorhynchus clarkii. Next base: position 30,301 of record NW_027259018.1, on the reverse strand, counting down.
TCTACATTGTAGAATAATGGTGAAGACATTAAAACTATGAAATAACATTTAATTATATATTAACCAAAAAGTGTTCAACAAATCTAAATATTTTTTTTATATTTGAGATTCTTCAAAGTTTCCAACCTTTGCCTTGATGACAGCGTTGCACACTCTTGGCATTCTCTCAACCAGCTTAGCTTCATGAGGTAGTCACCTGGAAATAATTTCAATTAACAGGTGTGCCTTGTTAAAAGTACATTTGTGGAATTTCGTTCCATCTTAATGCGTTTGCGCCAATCAGTTGTATTGTGACAAGGTAGGAGGGGTATACAGAAGATAGCCTTATTTGGTAAAAAACGTAGTCCATATTATGGCAAGAACGGCTCAAATAAGCAAAGAGAAATGACAGTCCATCGTTACTTTAAGACATGAAGGTCAGTCAATATGGAACATTTCAAGAACTGAAGGTTTCTTTAAGTGCAGTCACAAAAACCATCAAGCGCTATGATGGAACTGGCTCTCATGAGGACCGCCACAGGAATTGAAGACCCAGAGTTACCTCTGCTGCAGAGGACAAGTTCATTAGTTACCAGCCTCAGATTGCAGCCCAAATAATTGCTTCACGGAGCTCAAGTAACAGACACATCTCAACATCAACTGTCCAGAGGAGACTGCATGAATCAAGCCTTCATGGTTGAATTGCTGCAAAGAAACCACTACTAAAGGACACCAATAAGAAGAGAGACTTGCTTGGGCCCAGAAATACGAGCAATGGGCATTAGAGCGGTGGAAATCTGTCCTTTGGTCTGATGAGTCCAAATTTGATATTTCAGGTTTCAATCGCTGTGTCTTTGTGAGACGCAGAGTAGGTGAAAGGAAAAAATCTGCATGTGTGATTCCCACCGTGAAGCATGGAGGATGTGGTGTGATGGTGTGGGGGTGCTTAGCTGGTAACACTGTCTGTGATTTATTTAGAATTCAAGGTACACTTAACTTCTTGACGCACCCATCCCATTATTTTCATCAACACCCGCTGAATTGCAGCGTGCCAAATTCAAATTAAATGACTAAACATATTTAATTTTCATGAAATCCCAAGTGCAATATAGCAAAACACAGCTTAGCTTGTTGTTAATCCACCTGGCTTGTCAGATTTCAATAAAGCTTTTCGCATAACAACCGCTCGAGCGGTCACGACATCGCAGACGAAAATTCCAAATAGTATCCGTAATGTCCACAGAAACATGTCAAACGTTTTTTATAATCAATCCTCAGGTTGTTTTTAAAATATATAATCGATAATATATCAACCGGGACTGTCGCTTTTTCAATAGGAGAGGGAGAGACAATGGCTGCCCCACTCTGTTGCGCAAGCAAAACTCTGCGAACACCCAGCTATCCACTGACGCGATGTTATCATTCTCGCTCATTTTTCAAAATAAGCTATGTCTAAAGTGTTGACACCTCGAGGAAGCCATAGGAAAAGGAATCTGACTGATATCCCTTTAAATGGAGCGAAGGGAGGCTATGGAACATGGAGCTTTCAAAATAGAAGCCACTTCCTGGTTTGATTTTTCTCAGGGTTTCGCCTGCAATATCAGTTCTGTTATACTCACAGACAATATTTTGACAGTTTTGGAAACTTTAGAGTGTTTTCTATCCTAATCTGAATTATATACATATTCTAGTTTCTGGCCATGAGAAATAGGCAGTTTCAAATGGGCACGTTTTCTAGCCAAAAACTAAAATCCTGCCCCCTACACTCAAGAAATTAACCAGCATGGCTACGACAGCATTTGGGAGCAATACACCATCCCATCTGGTTTGCACTTAGTGGGATTATCACTTGTTTTTCAACAGGACTATAACCCAACACACCTCCAGGCTGTGTAAGGGCTATTTGACCAAGAAGGAGAGTGATGGAGTGCTGCATCAGCTGACCTGGCCCCAACATACACCCGACCTCAACCCAATTGAGATTGGTTGCGGACTGCGACCCGTCATAGGAGGTTCCGGTCTGTAGACTGTCGCCGGACGCTCTGGACTGGGTACTGTAGCCGGATGCTCTGGACTGGGTACTGTAGCAGGATGCTCTGGACTGGGTACTGTAGCAGGGCGCTCTGGACTGGGTACTGTAGCAGGGCGCTCTGGACTGGGTACTGTAGCCGGATGCTCTGGACTGGGTACTGTAGCCGGACACTCTGGACTGGCGAGGCGCACTGTAGGCCTGGTGCGTGGTGCCGGCACTGGTGGTACTAGGCCGAGGACTTGCACCTCAGGGCGAGTGCGGAGAGGAGGAACAGGGCGTACTGGACTGCCGAGGCGCACTATAGGCCTGGTGCGTGGTGTTGGCACTGGTGGTACCGGGCTGAGAACACGCACCTCAGGATGAGTGCAAGAAGTAGGAACAGGACACACCGGGTTGTGAAGGTGTACTGGAGACCTGGTGTGTATAGCCGGCATCAAATCTTCCGGAACTTTAACACAAGTTTCAGGCTGAGTACGAGGAACTGACACAGGTGGCATCGGACAGTTAACACGCTCCTCAGGGCGAATGCCGTGCATACTACGCCAAACCAACAGCTCTCTCTCTTCACTCTCCTCCAATTTCATCAACAACTCCTCGAATGTCTCATATTCTCCCCTCCGTTCACTCTCCTCCAATCTGTCCAATAACTCCTCGACAATCTCAGACTAAACCCTCAACTTCGCCGCCCGCTCCAAGAGCCCCCCCCCCCCCAATACATTTTTGGGGCTGCCTCTCGGGCTTCCAGCTGCGCTGCCGTGCTGCCTCCTCATACCGACGCCTCTCTGCTTTCGCTGAATCCAGCTCTGCCATGGGTCGGCGTTATTCCCCGGGTCGTCCGCCGTCCTGATTTTCCTCCCAAGTCCATGAGTCCTGCGATCGCTGCTGCTGCCTTTTACCACGCTGCTTGGTCTTTTTATGGTTGGTTATGTGACGAACGTCGTAGTGAGGAGACCAAAGCGCAGAGTGATGTGAATACATCCTTTTAATTATAGATGAAAACAAACACAAAGTACACTAATCAAACAAACAAAATAGAATAAACAAACGTGACCGCTATAAATACTGAGTGCAAACATGCAACATCACATAGACAATAACCCACCAAATACCCAAATAGACAATAACCCACCAAATACCCAAAGAAGATGGCTGCCTAAATCAAATCAAATATATTTCTATAGCCCTTCGTACATCAGCTGATATCTCAAAGTGCTGTACAGAAACTCAGCCTAAAACCCCCAAACAGCAAGCAATGCAGGTGTAGAAGCACCTGGGTACTGTTGCCGGACACTCTGAATATGGTTCCCAATTAGACAACGATGAACAGCTGCCTCTAATTGAGAACCAAACTAGGCAACCACAGACATACATAAACACCTAGATGGTAAACAACCCCATAAACCTACAAAAAACCCTAGTCAGTACAAAAACACATACATCACCCATCTCACACCCTGACCTAACCAAAATATATAAAGAAAACAAAAAATACTCAGGTCAGGGCGTGACAATATATTTTGATTTGTTTAACACTTTTTTGGTTACTACATGATTCCATGTGTTTTTTCATCATTTTGATTTATTCACTCTTATTCTACAATGTAGAATATATATATATATTGGGTACTATATATATATATTTTTTTTTTTTTTTATTTAAAAAACTTGAATGGGTAGGTTATATCCAAACTTTTGACTGGTACTGTACAGCATATAAGTAAGTAAGAATCCTTGTATGAGCCTTCCCACACACACTGAATCAACATTTCTTCCACGTAATTTCAATGCAATAGAACCAACGTGGAATAGACATTGAATTGACATATGTGCCCACTGGGTTGGCTTGTGCCACAACAGCTCATGGGACCAGAGCTCCTGTTTCTGTAGCGTGAGGCAGCATGATGGACAAGTACATGACTCTATTCTATCGCAGAGCCTTAGCCCCAATGTATCTCGTTATTGCAGAGATGCACCGAGTCCCACCACTCGGCCTGGGGATCAAACTCCTTCCAATCTCAGGGCGGACACTCAAACCATAAGGCCACTGAATCTTCGGTTGAGGCAATTTTTGGTGTTTGGTATTTTATTAGGATCCCCATTAGCTGTTGCAAAAGCAGCAGCTACTATTCCTGGGGTCCACACAAAACACAGAACACAGAACACAGAACACAGAACATAGAACACAAAACACAGAACACAGAACACAGAACACAGAACATAGAACACAGAACATAGAACACAGAACACAGAACATAGAACACAGAACACAGAACACAAACCATGAAACATGACATAATACAGAACTTAAATAGACAAAAATAAACCAGTCTTGTGTTGTATCATGCGTCACCAAATTTACCCTGAAGCCCCAAACTTGCCCTCAAGGCGGCTTCAATTGGTTCCTTAAATAACGCTGACGCAATAATAACATATGTGTGACAGCGTGTGTGCCTGTGTGCGTAATAAAATTAAATATACAGTATGTAAAAAAAGAAATGAGTCTTGTGTTGTATCGCACACTGTCTATCTGGATATTCTTTGAGACAGTCGAAGATCCTTTTTTGGACTATTCATTTTCTGAGCCTTCAAAAAAAAACGGAGCTCTTTAATTAATCAAATAAATTATTAATGTGGACATCATACATTAAAACAACATCTGCATACTAAATTGTTATGCAAAAAGGAAGCGAATTCCTGATGAATACTTTATGACTGATTCTGTAAAACGTCTACGGGATGTGTGTTGTCTTTGTCCCAACGGAATCTACATGCCGATTGGCTTATTTAAAAGAAGAGGAACATACAGTATATAAACATGGGACTTTCCTAGTAATGCAGGATAGGTCAGTCATACACAACGTATAGGAAACAATGACTAAGTCAAGGTTTGGTAGTAAAGGCCATGCCGTTGTTGTATGGATAGATGGGATGCTACACAGTTGACCATATAGATCCCTATAAACGTACAGTTACCAGTCAAAAGTTTGGACACAACTACTCAATCAAGATTTTTTTTTATTTTTTATTTTTTACTATTTTCTACATTGTAAAATAATAGTGAAGACGTCAAAACTATGAAATAACACATATGGAATCATGTAGTAACCAGAAAAGTGTTGAACAAATCAAAATATATTTTAGATTCTTCTTTGCCTTGACGACAGCTTTGCACACGCTTGGCATTCCAAACATTTGTTTTGGTATTATATGTAGTGCATTACTTTTGTCCAGGGGATATAGAAAGACAAAGATATAGAAATGACTAACCTAAAGACAGTACACAGGTACATTTCTTCATAGATATTAAATTTGATTCCTGAATAGACTTTAATGTAGACATTTAGCCCCTACTCTGGCTAGTGGATAGTTTGAATATTTACTAGAAGCCTTGGGCAGACTAAAACAACTATGATAGCCCCTTAAAACAGTAATGATAACCAATGGTAAAGATATTACAGAGAGCTATAACTGAGTTGATAATGATCTGCCATGTCACACACACACACACACACACACACACACACACACACACACACACACACACACACACACACACACTCACACTTTATCTCTCTCTCTCTCACACACACACACACACTCACACTTTATCGCTCTCTCTCTCTCTCACACACACACACACACACACACACACTCACACTTTCTCTCTCTCTCACACACACACACACACACACACACACACACTTTATCTCTCTCTCTCTCACACACACACACACACACACACACACACACACACACACACACACACACACACACACACACACACACTCACACACACACACTCACACTCTCTCTCTCTCATACACAGACACACACATCCGTCTATTTGTCATACAGCCATTCCACCATCCACCATCATTTCAGCTCGTCTCATCTCCTCTCAGGGAAAATATAAATCTATTAGGCACCGAAGGTCACGTCGAGAGCACAAACAAAAACGTGAATTGCAGAGCACTGAAACACACTGCCACGCACATCCGTAAATAACTCCTCTACAGATGTAGCATCTTACATTGAACCATTTAGCTACAGCAGAATAATGATCCTGCAGCAAAAGGGAAATGTGAATTATTATGTGGATTATAATTAATATACATTTTTTGTAGGGGTTTTATACATTTATAAAAAAAAAGATATACACCCACAGGACAGTAGGACTCCAGGAAGAGGGTTGGACTGAAAACCTACAGGACAGGAGATCTCCAGGAAGAGGGTTGGACTGAAAACCAACAGGACAGTAGGACTCCAGGAAGAGGGTTGGACTGAAAACCTACAGGACAGTAGGACTCCAGGAAGAGGGTTGGACTGAAAACCTACAGGACAGGAGATCTCCAGGAAGAGGGTTGGACTGAAAACCAACAGGACAGTAGATCTCCAGGAAGAGGATTGGACTGAAAACCTACAGGACAGGAGATCTCCAGGAAGAGGGTTGGACTGAAAACCTACAGGACAGGAGATCTCCAGGAAGAGGATTGGACTGAAAACCTACAGGACAGTAGATCTCCAGGAAGAGGGTTGGACTGAAAACCTACAGGACAGGAGATCTCCAGGAAGAGGGTTGGACTGAAAACCAACAGGACAGTACATCTCCAGGAAGAGGATTGGACTGAAAACCTACAGGACAGGAGATCTCCAGGAAGAGGGTTGGACTGAAAACCTACAGGACAGGAGATCTCCAGGAAGAGGGTTGGACTGAAAACCTACAGGACAGTAGATCTCCAGGAAGAGGGTTGGACTGAAAACCTACAGGACAGGAGATCTCCAGGAAGAGGGTTGGACTGAAAACCAACAGGACAGTACATCTCCAGGAAGAGGATTGGACTGAAAACCTACAGGACAGGAGATCTCCAGGAAGAGGGTTGGACTGAAAACCTACAAGACAGGAGATCTCCAGGAAGAGGAAAGGACTGAAAACCTACAGGACAGGAGATCTCCAGGAAGAGGGTTGTACTGAAAACCTACAGGACAGGAGATCTCCAGGAAGAGGGTTGTACTGAAAACCTACAGGACAGGAGATCTCCAGGAAGAGGGTTGGGCTGAAAACCTACAGGACAGGAGATCTCCAGGAAGAGGATTGGACTGAAAACCTACAGGACAGGAGATCTCCAGGAAGAGGAAAGGACTGAAAACCTACAGGACAGGAGATCTCCAGGAAGAGGAAAGGACTGAAAACCTACAGGACAGGAGATCTCCAGGAAGAGGATTGGACTGAAAACCTACAGGACAGTAGATCTCCAGGAAGAGGGTTGGACTGAAAACCTACAGGACAGGAGATCTCCAGGAAGAGGGTTGGACTGAACACCTACAGGACAGGAGATCTCCAGGAAGAGGGTTGGACTGAAAACCTACAGGACAGGAGATCTCCAGGAAGAGGAAAGGACTGAAAACCTACAGGACAGGAGATCTCCAGGAAGAGGGTTGGACTGAAAACCTACAGGACAGTAGATCTCCAGGAAGAGGAAAGGACTGAAAACCTACAGGACAGGAGATCTCCAGGAAGAGGGTTGGACTGAAAACCTACAGGACAGTAGATCTCCAGGAAGAGGATTGGACTGAAAACCTACAGGACAGGAGATCTCCAGGAAGAGGATTGGACTGAAAACCTACAGGACAGGAGATCTCCAGTAAGAGGATTGGACTGAAAACCTACAGGACAGGAGATCTCCAGGAAGAGGATTGGGCAGCAGTGTATTAGACATATACACATGATTTAAAACACTGATAAAAAAAAAGATGGGGCTTTAAATGAAAGTTGTCCTGCGACAGGCTGATCAAATTAAGATCCTTCATATGTATCTCACCTGACGCTAATGTTTTCATCACAAACAAGGTGACACCTTATGAGAGAAACGGCTATTGCGGCATCGGGCTTAAATGACTGCCTCCTGGCTTGCCGTTTTTTGCAAAATATTAGACGGAAAGGGGTTGTGGGGGGGGGGGGTGGAAGAAAAAAAAGTGACAGCACTTTGACATCTCGTTTCATGGCCCCTGATATTAAGGCATTTGGATGGCGATGCGATGTGTTGCGATGCGACCGTGCTGATGATGACTCTATGTCGTGGTGGGGAATTAATACAGCTGGATTGAGGCCTCCTAATCCTCTATTTTGGCGGAGAGAGAGAGGCAGAGAGGGAGAGAGAGAGGCAGAGAGGGAGAGAGAGAGGCAGAGAGGGAGAGAGAGAGGCAGAGAGGGAGAGAGAGTGAGGCAGAGAGGGAGAGAGAGTGAGGCAGAGAGGGAGAGAGAGAGGCAGAGAGGGAGAGAGAGAGGCAGAGAGGGAGAGAGAGAGGCAGAGAGGGAGAGAGAGAGGCAGAGAGGGAGAGAGAGAGGCAGAGAGGGAGAGAGAGAGGCAGAGAAGGAGAGAGAGTGAGGGGAGAGCCATTGTTGGAGGGCTGATTAGAGTCCCTGTCATCGTTAATAACAGGATTATGTCTGAGCCCATCAGCGGAGCCCAGGTTTTTCTATCAGTTTCCTGGCTGACGCTGTTTCTGTATGAGAGAGGCGGATGTTGTTGCTGTAAACACTCAGACATTCATCAAATGTGTTGAATAAGTGTGTGGAGGACAGAGAGGTGGTTGTCATACACACACACACACACACACACACACACACGTGAAGGCACACACACCGACACCTATCAGATCTTATCTGAAAGATCACCAATTAACCATGACCTTCAAATGACCCCCTAGTGATATGTGCTGTCCCCCAGACTCTATTGGCAAAATATCCTCTGAGGATTCCCCTCAGGCACCCCAGATACCGTCATCCACGAGCATGGTTCTGAAGTACCATCCACCGATCACCACCCCCAACCATGACCCTCAGGCATCCTAACTACATTAATGTCATATGACTCTGGAAATGGGGGGGGGGGAATAATAATAGGCACCTGTTCCTTCTCTATTTTATATAGCTGTCATATGGCAGAAGAACTAGCAGAGTTTATTACCCAACAAAATACATTGCAGTGAACTTCACCCAGCCACTGCGATATTCTACTTCTTATCTGCTCCAGCTGCTTCCCAGCAGCACAGTCATCCATCAATGGCTTTTGGGAGGAAGTGTATGTGTGTGTGTGTTAAAAACAGGCATACACACACACACACCTATCCTCAACTCCCCCCTATGACCACAGACCTCAGCCTCTACTTGTACACGGTCTTTCTCTGTAGTGCAGTGTCTATTCTCTAGTGTAGTGGGTCTGTCTACTCTCTAGTGTAGTGGATCCGTCTATTCTCTAGTGTAATGGGTCTGTCTACTCTCTAGTGTAGTGGGTCTGTCTACTCTCTAGTGTAGTGGGTCTGTCTATTCTCTAGTGTAGTGGGTCTGTCTACTCTCTAGTGTAGTGGGTCTGTCTACTCTTTAGTGTAGTGGGTCTGTCTATTCTTTAGTGTAGTGGGTCTGTCTACTCTCTAGTGTAGTGGGTCTGTCTAATCTCTGTAGTGTAGTGGGTCTGTCTATTCTCTAGTGTAGTGGGTCTGTCTACTCTCTAGTGTAGTGGGTCTGTCTATTCTTTAGTGTAGTGGGTCTGTCTATTCTCTAGTGTAGTGGGCCTGTCTATTCTTTAGTGTAGTGGGTCTGTCTATTCTCTAGTGTAGTGGGTCTGTCTATTCTTTAGTGTAGTGGGTCTGTCTATTCTTTAGTGTAATGGGTCTGTCTATTCTCTAGTGTAGTGGGTCTGTCTATTCTTTAGTGTAGTGGGTCTGTCTATTCTCTAGTGTAGTGGGTCTGTCTATTCTCTGTAGTGTAGTGGGTCTGTCTATTCTTTAGTGTAGTGGGTCTGTCTATTCTCTCTAGTGTAGTGGGTCTGTCTATTCTCTGTAGTGTAGTGGGTCTGTCTATTCTCTGTAGTGTAGTGGGTCTGGCTATTCTCTAGTGTAGTGGGTCTGTCTATTCTCTGTAGTGTAGTGGGTCTGTCTATTCTTTAGTGTAGTGGGTCTGTCTATTCTCTCTAGTGTAGTGGGTCTGTCTATTCTCTCTAGTGTAGTGGGTCTGTCTATTCTCTGTAGTGTAGTGGGTATGTCTATTCTCTAGTGTAGTGGGTCTGTCTATTCTCTAGTGTAGTGAGTCTGTCTATTCTCTAGTGTAGTGGGTCTGTCTATTCTCTCTAGTGTAGTGGGTCTGGCTATTCTCTAGTGTAGTGGGTCTGTCTATGATCTGTAGTGTAGTGGGCCTGTCTATTCTCTAGCGTAGTGGGTCTGTCTATTCTCTGGTGTAGTGGGTCTGGCTATTCTCTAGTGTAGTGGGTTTGTCTACTCTCTAGTGTAGTGGGTCTGTCTACTCTCTAGTGTAGTGGTTCTGGCTACTCTCTAGTGTAGTGGGTCTGTCTATTCCCTGTAGTGTAGTAGGTCTGTCTATTCTCTGTAGTGTAGTCAGTCTGTCTATTCCCTGTAGTGTAGTGGGTCTGTCTATTCTCTGTAGTGTAGTCAGTCTGTCTATTCTCTGTAGTGTAGTGGGTCTGTCTATTATCTGTATTGTAGTGGGTCTGTCTATTCTCTGTAGTGTAGTGGGTCTCTCTATTCTCTAGTGCAGTGGGTCTGTCTATTCTCTAGTGTAGTGGGTCTTTGTTTTATCTGTAGTGTAGTGGTCTCTTTCTTTTCTCTAGTGTAGTGGGTCTGTCTATTCTCTAGTGTAGTGAGTCTGTCTATTCTCTGTAGTGTAGCGGGTCTGTCTATTCTCTAGTTTAGTTGGTCTGTCTAATCTCTGTAGTGTAATGGGTCTGTCTATTCTATAGTGTAGTGGGTCTGTCTATTCTCTAGCGTAGTGGGTCTGTTTATTCTCTGTAGTGTAGTGGATCTGTCTATTCTCTAGTGTATTGGGTCTGTCTACTCTCTCTAGTGTAGTTGGTCTGTCTATTCTCTAGTGTAGTGGGTCTGTCTATTCTCTGTAGTGTAGTTGGTCTGTCTATTCTCTAGTGTAGTGGGTCTGTCTATTCTCTAGTGTAGTGGATCTGTCTATTCTCTGTGGTGTAGTGGGTTTGTATATTCTCTAGTGTAGTGGGTCTGTCTATTCTCTAGTGTAGTGGGCCTTTCTATTCTCTGTAGTGTAGTGGGTCTGTCTATTCTGTAGTTTAGTGGATCTGTCTATTCCCTGTAGTGTAATGGGTCTGTCAATTCTCTAGTGTAGTGGGTCTGTCAATTCTCTAGTGTAGTGGGTCTGTCTATTCTCTAGTGTAGTGGGTCTGTCAATTCTCTACTGTAGTGGGTCTGTCTATTCTCTAGTGTAGTGGGTCTGTCTATTCTCTGTCGGGTAGTAAGTCTGTCTATTCTCTAGTGTAGTGGGTCTGTCTACTCTCTGTAGTGTAGTGGGTCTGGCTATTCTCCAGTGTAGTCGGTCTGTCTATTCTCTAGTTTTGTGCGTCTGTCTATTCTCTAGTGTAGTGGGTCTGTCTATTCTCTACTGTAGTGGGTCTGTCTATTCTCTAGTTAGTGGGTCTGTCTATTCTCTACTGTAGTGGGTCTGTCTATTCTTTAGTGTAGTGGTTCTGTCTATTAGCTGTATTGTAGTGGGTCTCTCTATTCTCTAGTGTAGTGGGTCTGCCTATTCTCTAGTGTAGTGGGTCTTTGTTTTATCTGTAGTGTAGTGGTCTCTTTCTTTTCTCCAGTGTAGTGGGTCTGTCTATTCTCTGTAGTGTAGTAGGTCTGTCTATTTTCTAGTGTATTTGGTCTGTCTATTCTCTAGTGTAGTGGGTCTGTCTATTCTCTAGTGTAGTGGGCCTGTCTATTCTCTTAGTGTAGTGGGTCTGTCTATTCTCTGTAGTGTAGTGGGTCTGTCTATTCTCTGTAGTGTAGTAGGTCTGTCTATTTTCTAGTGTAGTGGGTCTGTCTATTCTCTAGTGTAGTGGGTCTGTCTATTCTCTAGTGTAGTGGGCCTGTCTATTATCTTAGTGTAGTGGGTCTGTCTATTCTCTGTAGTGTAGTGGGTCTGTCTAACTTCTGTAGTGTAGCGGGCCTGTCTATTCTCTAGCGTAGTGGGTCTGGCTATTCTCTAGTGTAGTGGGTCTGTCTACTCTCTAGTGTAGTGGGTCTGTCTATTCTCTGTAGTGTAGTGGGCCTGTCTATTCTCTAGTGTGGTGGGTCTGTCTATTCTCTAGTGTAGTGGGTCTGTCTATTCTCTGTGGTGTAGTGGGTTTGTATATTCTCTAGTGTAGTGGGTCTGTCTATTCTCTAGTGTAGTGGGTCTGTCAATTCTCTACTGTAGTGGGTCTGTCTTTTCTCTAGTGTAGTGGGTCTGTCTATTCTCTGTAGTGTAGTAGGTCTGTCTATTCTCTAGTGTAGTGGGTCTGTCTATTCTCTGTCGGGTAGTAGGTCTGTCTATTCTCTAGTGTTGTGGGCCTGTCTATTCTCTAGCGTAGTGGGTCTGGCTATTCTCTAGTGTAGTGGGTCTGTCTACTCTCTAGTGTAGTGGGTCTGTCTACTCTCTAGTGTAGTGGGTCTGTCTACTCTAGTGTAGTGGGTCTGTCTACTCTCTAGTGTAGTGGGTCTGTCTATTCCCTAGTGTAGTGGGTCTGTCTATTCTCTAGTGTAGTGGGTCTGTCTATTCTCTAGTGTAGTGGGTCTTTGTTTTATCTGTAGTGTAGTGGTCTCTTTCTTTTCTCCAGTGTAGTGGGTCTGTCTATTCTCTGTAGTGTAGTAGGTCTGTCTATTTTCTAGTGTAGTGGGTCTGTCTATTCTCTAGTGTAGTGGGTCTGTCTATTCTCTAGTGTAGTGGGCCTGTCTATTCTCTTAGTGTAGTGGGTCTGTCTATTCTCTGTAGTGTAGTGGGTCTGTCTAACCTCTGTAGTGTAGTGGGCCTGTCTATTCTCTAGTGTAGTGGGTCTGTCTATTCTCTAGTGTAGTGGGTCTGTCTATTCTCTGTGGTGTAGTGGGTTTGTATATTCTCTAGTGTAGTGGGTCTGTCTATTCTCTAGTGTAGTGGGTCTGTCAATTCTCTACTGTAGTGGGTCTGTCTTTTCTCTAGTGTAGTGGGTCTGTCTATTCTCTGTCGGGTAGTAGGTCTGTCTATTCTCTAGTGTTGTGGGCCTGTCTATTCTCTAGCGTAGTGGGTCTGGCTATTCTCTAGTGTAGTGGGTCTGTCTACTCTCTAGTGTAGTGGGTCTGTCTACTCTCTAGTGTAGTGGGTCTGTCTACTCTCTAGTGTAGTGGGTCTGTCTACTCTCTAGTGTAGTGGGTCTGTCTATTCTCTAGTGCAGTGGGTTTGTCTACTCTCTAGTGTAGTGGATCTGTCTATTCCCTAGTGTAGTGGGTCTGTCTATTCTCTAGTTTAGTGGGTCTGTCTATTTTCTGTAGTGTAGTGGGTCTGTCTATTCTCTGTAGTGTAGTCAGTCTGTCTATTCTCTGTAGTGTAGTCAGTCTGTCTATTCTCTGTAGTGTAGTGGTCTCTGGGATCTTGCCCAGTCAATATTGTCTACTGGATTTGTCTTATGTGAGAAAGTGCATGCAACTGTCTAGGGATTGAGATATTGATCTGCGTCTGGGACCAGGCTATCACAATACACTATAGGCCTGTTGCGTGTTCTTTCTTTGGCTTGTGAGAAGGAGAGTGAAAGATAGGTCATATGTCTGGCCTGTGAGTGAGTGCGTGCATCCATATTTTGCCAAGTAAACAGCCAGCCAGCCCTGTCCTGTACGTCTCTCAGTATCTCAGGTGGCAGATCACGTCTCCTCACAGCACTGGTGATTCACTCTGGCTCAGATTGGCAAAGTCAGGGAGATGGTCTGTCTGTGTGTGTATGTTTGTGTGTGTGTGTGTGTGTGTGTGTGTGTGTGTGTGTGTGTGTGTGTGTGTGTGTGTGTGTGTGTGTGTGTGTGTGTGTGTGTGTGTGTGTGTGTGTGTGTGTGTGTGTGTGTGTGTTGGCAGATTGGCACAGTCAGGGACGTGATGTGTGTGTGCATGCTGCGAACACGTGCCCATGCCAACACACACACAAGCATGTCCTACTCACTCACGTGCACACACACACACATACACACACACACACACACACAGTGTGTGTCTGGGACAGACCTAGCTGTTGACTGGCCTGGACCCTGGTGATGTACTCCATAACATTCAGCTCATGCCAGCGTGCCATGCTGATAAAACCCCAAAGCCATTTAAACTCGTGCAGGTGCAGACGTCATTAACATGGTCGGGGATTAGCGTCTAACGGAACAATTAGGTAAATAAAGGGCGAACGCTGTTGGACTCACCACTCTGTTTCAACCGTTGGCCTCCGTGACATTTACCGGTTCCAAACAGGCTTCACGTGGGGTACCGTTAAACGGGCCGCTCATAGCGACACACGCTCACACAGAGGATCCTGGAGAGCAAGTACCTCTGAAAACACGATGTGTGTGTTTAATTATTGACGTTGAATATGATGTGATCAACACAATGACTGTAATTCCTTAATATAATGGTTAGCCTACATTTTATTCGTTTCATAAATAGGCCCTATGTTGTGGGTAATATGTACACCTATACATTAGCCTATTCAGCTTGTGTGGTTCTATTGCTTTTTCTCCTCAAACTCTGGAATTCAAGAATACATGGCGGTTCAGCATTTCTCCAAGAACAGCACCGTAATCAATTACGTTTAGTAGAAATCCAATGCACTTAAACTTCCAGCGCGAATAACAAGGGGCTGCAGAAGAGAGGTACATTTATCGATAAAATAATGAATTCCAACCAAACCCCTCCTCCTCCTCCCGTGAGACGTTCGCTCCCCCTGGCTCCCCCATCCACAATAAGAGATATCTGCGATGTGGAGTGGCGCAGGGCTCCCGCCTCGCTGACAGAGAGGAAACGAGCGAATCGCCCGCGTGACTCTCTCACTCATTGACCGCGCGGTCTATAGCAATTTTCATTATCCCTACCCGGTAGTGAGCAGTGAGGACCACTGCTAGGCTATCTCCATTGAAGGAACCGGGACAGAGGGAGAGAGCGAGAGAGAGGGGGGCGAGACGGTATTTGGAGCTCTCTCCAGCCTGCGCTCCCTCACAACCGCAGCAAGATGCTGAGCGCCGCTCTTTGCCAACCGGCTGCTGTTTCTCCCGTCTCCAGGGGCTGACTCCCGGTGAAGAGAACTCTAAATGGGCGTTTTTACCGTGTCTGTTGATTCTCAAGGATCCACGGTTGGATATTTTCGAAATGAAACGAATGAAAGATGTGAGCATCGAGAAGTGTTCTTGTTTTAGTGTGGTATCTGCAGTCTCCTCCCCCATAACAGTCAAGTCCACTGAACGCAGTGGTTCAGTGATTTTGAGTATTTATTTTCATGATAAATACGAAAAAGGATTCACATTTTGACATTAGGGACTTTCCAACTTTTCCCGGTGTTTCGTTGTCTGTTTTGCGGTCTCTGTCCGTGAAACAAAGATCTCGGGACATCATCAACTCTGTGGAAAACAGCGACTTGAGATCTTCCCCCGGTCTGAACAGTTTAGCGCTGTTTCTCCCCTTCTCTATCCCTCTTCAAGCATCTCCTCTGGGTGGGATTTCGACCGATGCTTGCCCTTTGTTTGCTTCTTGTACTGTCTTGTCATTTGTTTGTTTGTTTCACAGCATGATGATTCACATGCTCAGCCATAATAGCCAAGGAAATGTATTCAAATTACGCATGCAACATGACAGTAATTCGTTTTGTTATGCTAAATTCCTATGACTGAATGCAAAAGAAAGCATGGGCTTATAATATGGGTCTATTTCGAGGTTGCCTTCTAGGACTTGGCAGATCCATGCTAACTTGATTTGTGTGTGTGTGTATGTGTGTGTGTGTGCGTGCGTGCGTGTGTGTGTGTGTGTGTGTGTGTGTGTGTGTGTGTGTGTGCGTGCGTGCGTGCGTGTGTGTGTGGCAACTGATCACCCCAATAGAATCCACTAAAGACCTGTCTGTGTGTGCCTGTTTGCAGTTACGCTGGAAGTCGCCATCCATGTGGCCCTCGAGAGTGGGGAGCAGGCAGCCCTGTCCCCGGGAATCGGCACTCCGCAGGGCGGCCATCAGTGGCAACGTCCTCGCCCTGCCGCCGCACCACGTCCCCACGGGCAGGAGTGTCCGGGTCTTCATCTGTGCCAACCCTGACGGTAAGACACCACTGGCCAGGGATTAAATCTGCGAGTCCAGATGACTCTGAATAAACTGTTTTAGTGATGACCTAATCTGCAGAAAAGTAGGATGCTGCGCGTCACAGTTTGTTCCTGGCGCATGTGTGACCTGTTACGCGCACGATGATACCTAAGTCATTGCACTTTTACCCATTTCCGACAGAAGATATGGTATATTACCTGTAAAAAAATGTATATAAGTCAATGTTTATATGACCCCCTTTCCAACAGTCCCTTAGTTACCACTTATTTGCAGGTATACCTCTTTTATACATATCAGTGGGTAACTTGTGAATTGAGATGGGTGGGGTTGTTGTTAAACCTGTTTGCAGTCCAAATTAGGGAGGTATTAAACAATGGAAGTGTTAATTAATTGACCTGCAAAAAAGCGGAGAACCATTCACACAGACCCAAAACCTGTACTTTGGTTACAGGAATAACATGTCTGTGAAAAAGCACAAATTATATATATGTCTCTAGGCCGCTTTTATTTTGTAGTGTTGTTTTTTATTTATTTATCTAGGCAAGTCAGTTAAGAACAAAGTCTTATTTTCAATGACGGCCTAGGAACAGTGGGTTAACTGCCTGTTCAGGAGCAGAATGACAGATTTGTACCTTGTCAGCTCAGGGGTTTGAACTTGCAACCTTCCGGTTACTAGTCCAACGCACAAACCACTAGGCTAACCACGCCCCATGTCAGATATACTAACAAAATGGTCTTAAAATGCAGACGTGGTAAATCTGTGGGATTTTGGTCTGTGGGTGAAAGGGATATTACAGACGTGAAGATTGATTTAGAATTCGAGCTGCTCATGAGCAAATGTATTTCATATCATTTCCAATATTTATGTCAGATCGTTCCAGTTCCTGAGAAAAAAAAGGAGCGTTGAACAATGTAGGTATGTCATTTACTGTGTCCCCATCATGATGGTCCCAATGGTCCATACAAACGACAGGACAGGAGAGTGACATATCACGATACTCTACCAGCCCTGCCACTGACTGACACAGAGTGTTCCCGCGTCCAACAGTCAGTCACTAATGGTATTGTTCAATTCAATTAGGACGCGCATCAGCGCCGTAGACATTAATGAGCCAAACCCACTCGACTGGAGAGGATAGACCGAGATTATGCTTGTAGTTGTGTAGTTATTCTACCGTTCGGTCAACAACGGTTATATGGATTAATTAGCCAATTATAATATACGTCACTTCGTTTTGAAAAGTGGTTTTAATCATATGGGATTCTGGTTAATTAAAGCGATGTTTTAATACGTTGTGAGGTAGGGATTTTCCTAACCGTTTGTGAGGAAAACGTCAATGACGCGCAAGGCTGTGGGGTCGGAGGGGGGATAGCATGCACTTGCAGAGCTGCTGAATACGGCCTCGGGTCGGGAAGTAAAAATAGGCTTTCTAAAAACGGAGTAAACAAAGCAAGAGAACTAGAGTAGCCTAGACACAAACAGAGAGGGTGAGATGAAGGGCGAGATGGAGAAAGGGACGACGACACACTCATTGACAACAAAAAAAATAGGGCCAAAATGCAACAACTGTCAACAGAGTGATCAAATGACCTAAAATTCCTCTGGTTTTGTCCCGGCTTTTATCCATATCCAATGGCAAACACAGTAGAAGAAATGTGCCACCTGTTGCTGGTCCAATCATTACATTTCACCTGCAGTAACTCTGAAGATGCTTAGGAATCAGAGGTCCAATAGGAATACATGGAAAATATGAAATGCATTTGAAATATTTGACCGTCCATTTCAGGAAGGATATTGACACACTGTTGACTAAAGGTTGCTATACATTATACAAAGGGTGGGTCTAATCCTGAACGCTGATTGGTTAAAACCGCATTCCAGCCGGTGTCTATTCCACGAGTTACCACCGGCTAAATCTATGACATTAAAGTGCCTATTTATTCTGTTCCATCTGACTGAGCAATCCACTGTCTCATCAGCCCAGCCAGGCAATTTATAAACTTGATCTCCACTATAAAAATCATCTAGACATTATCTCACATTTCTTTTAGACATTTAGTTTTCAACAGAGGTGATTTGTATAAACCTTGCTGTCTGTCTCTCTGACATTTGCAACATTGTTTTAATATTCAAATTCGATCTCCAGCTGTCCCATAGTATTAATGTCAGGAGTCGGAACGAGACAGACAGGCAGGGCAGCATTTCTCAGCCAGTCGAATAAACGAATCAGCAGGCATAATTGTTATGGATATACATTATACAAAGAAATGCCAATTGAAAAAAAGGTAAAAACCGAAGAACGTGCAGCTAGTTTGCAATCTATCCAGCTTCAGTTTGAAGTGATTGTGTTATCTGTTTTGTTGGCTAGCTCCTCTGAAGAACAGTGTCCTGACAAGTGAGCACATGTTCTATGCCAGGTGAAGTTGCGCCTCATTAGCTCATTGTTATGGATGCAGCTAAATAAATCACTAGAAAACAGCTAGGATTGTTCAATTTTTTTCCATTTTCACCTAAAATGACATACCCAAGTCTAACTGCCTGTAGCTCAGGACCTAAAGCAAGGCTAAGCATATTCTTGAAACCATTTGAAGGGAAACACTTTGAAATTTGTGGAAATGTGAAATTAATGTAGGAGAATATAACACATTAGATCCGATAAAAGATAATACAAAGAAAAACATGTGTTTTCTTTGAAATGCAAGAGGAAGGCCATTATATGACTTAGGAGTCTAGTCGCAATTTAGATTTTGGCCACTAGATGGCAGCAGTGTATGTGCACATTTTTAGACCGATCCAGTGAATCATTGCATTACTGTTCAAAGTGTTGTATCAAGTCTGCCCAAATGTGCCTAATTGATTTATTGATACATTTTCAAGTACATAACTGTGCACTCTCCTCAAACAATAGCATGGTATTCTTTCACTATAATAGCTACTGTAAACTGGACAGTGCAGTTAGATTAACAAGAATGTAAGCTTTCTGCCCAATTAAGACATGTCTGTGTCCTGGAATGTTTTCTGTTACTTACAACTGTCATGCTAATCACATTATGGCACGTTATCTCAACCGTCCCGGTATAGAGACACCAATCCAAATTTAGCTACAGTGCTGTTATTCTGTCTGCAATGTTTGACGTGACTGTCAGTTAGCCGTAGTTGGCTAGCTAGCAAGCAAGGGATAAGAACGTTGCCAGCCAGTATGGCAATGGAACATTTAGAACCAACGACTGGGTCGCATCCATAGATACAGAACAGAAAGACTGAACAACTGGGTCGCATCCCTGACAACCGAACTGATCAAATGAACGACCAGCTGGCTTGGGTAGCAACCCTAGATTTGTGTCAGGTTCTATATCTTGTGGAAGGATGAAATAATATGAATAAATTCATCAAAATAATGTTTTTAATTAAAATATGTAAATCATTATCTGAATATGTTGGTAACCCGTTGTATAAAAGTGATAATGCCCTCGAAGCCGGTGTTTGGAGGATATATTGGCACGGTTTGCCGCCCCTCGGTTTCTGGGGCATCACTTAGAAGTTTTTACATTACATCATACAGAACTAGTCAGAACTAGTCTTGTGAATTCATGATACTGGTGCTGGGAGGTAGACATTGATTCTACACCAATACACAGATACATTGTTGTGGGGGGGAGAGGGAGAGAGAGAGAGAGAGAGAGAGAGCGAGAGAGCGAGGCAGAGAGACAGAGAGAGCGAGACAGAGAGAGAGAGAGAGAGAGAGAGGTAGAGAGAGAGGTAGAGAGAGAGGTAGAGAGAGAGGTAGAGAGAGAGGTAGAGAAAGAGGTAGAGAGAGAGAGAGAGAGCGAGAGAGCGAGAGAGCGAGACAGAGAGAGAGAGAGGTAGAGAGAGAGAGAGGTAGAGAGAGAGTTAGAGAGAGAGAGAGAGAGAGAGAGAGACAGTGGAAAGAATAAACCAAAAAAACAGAGCAAATTGGAATGTTACTTGGCCCCAAACATAGTTTTGCTATTGCGAGAAGCCGCCATAGGCACACCTGGCTCTCGAGAGAAGCCCCACAAAATTAGGTGAAAACTGAGCTGCACTTCCTAACTTTCTGCCAAATGTATGATCACATTAGAGATACATATTTCCCACAGATCACCCAGATTCACAAATCATTTGAAAACAAATTGAACATGGATAAACTCCCATATCTGTCAGGCAAATATGCAGTGTTCAATCACAGCAGCAAGATGTGTGGCCCGTTGCCATGTTAAAGAGGTAACCAGTGAAGCACAAACAACATTGTAACTACTGCCAATTTCAGTTTATTTGTCTTCACCTACTATTCGTGCTAAAACACTGTACATAGATGGTAATATAACACCTTGATATGTCTTCATCTTCTTGAAACCTTTTTGAGTGCAATGTTTACTGTTCATTTCTATATCGTTTTTTATTGATGTTGTTTTGTCTTTTCACTTTTATTTATTGTTTATTTTGGCAATGCAATTACATGTTTCTCATGCCAATAAAGCCCCTTTGAACTGAATAGAGAGAGAGAGAGAGAGAGAGAGAGAGAGAGAGAGAGAGAGAGAGAGAGAATTCACATCTTCATTGTCTGTGATCAGCACCAAGTGATCAGCAACTCTATGGACTGGATAGTGTTTTTCTAGAAGTAACACACCTTGCAACGTTGGTGGAGTGCTATTCCACTAGAGGGCGAAATATTCTGCACTACACTAAGTTAAAGTCGTTTTGGCAAAGATGGAATACTAATATGTTATTAAGTAGAGTGATCTAGAACCTATAGGGAGAGTGATCTAGAACCTATAGGGAAAGTGATCTAGAACCTATAGGGAAAGTGATCTAGAACCTATAGGGAGAGTGATCTAGAACATATAGGGAAAGTGATCTAGAACCTATACTGAGAGTGATCTAGAACCTATAGGGAGATTGATCTAGAACCTATAGGGAAAGGGATCTAGAACCTATAGTGAGAGTGATCTAGAACCTATAGTGAGAGTGCTCTAGAACCTATAGGGAGAGTGATCTAGAAACTATAGGGAAGTGATCTAGAACTTATAGTGAGAGTGATCTAGAACCTATAGTGAGAGTGCTCTAGAACCTATAGGGAGAGTGATCTAGAACCTATAGGGAGAGTGATCTAGAACCTATAGGGAGAGTGATCTAGAAACTACAGGGAGAGTGATCTAGAACCTATACTGAGAATGATCTAGAACCTATACTGAGAGTGATCTAGAACCTATACTGAGAGTGATCTAGAACCTATAGTGAGAGTGATCTAGAACCTATTGGGAGAGTGATCTAGAAACTATAGGGAAGTGATCTAGAACCAATAGTGAGAGTGATCTAGAACCTATAGGGAAAGTGATCTAGAACCTATAGTGAGAGTGATCTAGAACCTATAGGGAGAGTGATCTAGAACCTATAGGGAGAGTGATCTAGAACCTATAGGGAAAGTGATCTAGAACCTATAGGGAAAGTGATCTAGAACCTATACTGAGAGTGATCTAGAACCTATAGGGAGATTGATCTAGAACCTATAGGGAGAGTGATCTAGAACCTATAGGGAAAGTGATCTAGAACCTATAGGGAGAGTGATCTAGAACCTATAGGGAGAGTGATCTAGAACCTATAGGGAAAGTGATCTAGAACCTATACTGAGAGTGATCTAGAACCTATAGGGAGATTGATCTAGAACCTATAGGGAAAGGGATCTAGAACATGTAGGGAGAGTGACCTAGAACCTATAGGGAGAGTGATCTAGAACCTATAGGGAGAGTGATCTAGAAACTACATGGAGAGTGATCTAGAACCTATACTGAGAATGATCTAGAACCTATACTGAGAGTGATCTAGAACCTATAGGGAGAGTGATCTAGAACCTATAGTGAGAGTGATCTAGAACCTATTGGGAGAGTGATCTAGAACCTATAGGGATAGTGATCTAGAAACTATAGGGAAGTGATCTAGAACCTATAGTGAGAGTGATCTAGAACCTATAGTGAGAGTGCTCTAGAACCTATAGGGAGAGTGATCTAGAAACTATAGGGAAGTGATCTAGAACTTATAGTGAGAGTGATCTAGAACCTATAGTGAGAGTGCTCTAGAACCTATAGGGAGAGTGATCTAGAACCTATAGGGAGAGTGATCTAGAACCTATAGGGAGAGTGATCTAGAAACTACAGGGAGAGTGATCTAGAACCTATACTGAGAATGATCTAGAACCTATACTGAGAGTGATCTAGAACCTATACTGAGAGTGATCTAGAACCTATAGTGAGAGTGATCTAGAACCTATTGGGAGAGTGATCTAGAAACTATAGGGAAGTGATCTAGAACCAATAGTGAGAGTGATCTAGAACCTATAGTGAGAGTGCTCTAGAACCTATAGTGAGAGTGATCTAGAACCTATAGTGAGAGTGATCTAGAACCTATAGGGAGAGTGATCTAGAACCTATAGGGAAAGTGATCTAGAACCTATAGGGAAAGTGATCTAGAACCTATACTGAGAGTGATCTAGAACCTATAGGGAGATTGATCTAGAACCTATAGGGAGAGTGATCTAGAACCTATAGGGAAAGTGATCTAGAACCTATAGGGAGAGTGATCTAGAACCTATAGGGAGAGTGATCTAGAACCTATAGGGAAAGTGATCTAGAACCTATACTGAGAGTGATCTAGAACCTATAGGGAGATTGATCTAGAACCTATAGGGAAAGGGATCTAGAACATGTAGGGAGAGTGACCTAGAACCTATAGGGAGAGTGATCTAGAACCTATAGGGAGAGTGATCTAGAAACTACAGGGAGAGTGATCTAGAACCTATACTGAGAATGATCTAGAACCTATACTGAGAGTGATCTAGAACCTATAGGGAGAGTGATCTAGAACCTATAGTGAGAGTGATCTAGAACCTATTGGGAGAGTGATCTAGAACCTATAGGGATAGTGATCTAGAAACTATAGGGAAGTGATCTAGAACCTATAGTGAGAGTGATCTAGAACCTATAGTGAGAGTGCTCTAGAACCTATAGGGAGAGTGATCTAGAACCTATAGGGAGAGTGATATAGAAACTATAGGAAAAGTGATCTAGAACCTATAGTGAGAGTGATCTAGAACCTATAGGGAAAGTGATCTAGAAGCTATAGGGAGAGTGATCTAGAACCTATAGGGAGAGTGAACTAGGTGTCTAAGGCACACTAGGGGAATGCAATTCACTTATAGTGCACACTAAGGAAGAGATTACCTTAAGTATGGTCTACTTATGCTTTACCAGAGATAACTACAGTATCATAACAGTTGTACTGTGTCTGTAGATGTGTCTGGCCCACTGGGCCCTCTTCTCCAGATGTGATTCAGTGTTTCAGATTGATGTGTTCTCTGTCTGGTAGTGACCTATAGCCTATGATGTACAGTCGTGTCACTGCCCAGACTAGTGTAGTCAAAGACCATAGACCGTCCTCTCAGTCCCCTGTTGATGATTCTGCATTTAAGAAGCATCTTACCAACCACTGTAACAATGTTACTGCTGCTACTTATTAAAGGGACAATATGTAATTCAGGAATTCTTTAAGAATCAATGGCTTTATGGTTCATTTAAAAGTCCAAAAAGGGATGTACAAATCCCAGATTGCCCTTTTAAGGACTCTTTGAATGTAGGTTATGGGCACAATAAAACATTGAAGCTGAGATGATTTTGCTGAAAGCCAAATAAAAAATGTTGTTCCAGTATAGTTCATACCTGTCACGCCCTGACCTTAGAGCCGTGTTATTTGTCTATTTGGTTAGGTCAGGGTGTGATGTGGGGTGGTTATTCTATATTGTCTAGTCCTTTGTTTTTGGCCGGGTATGGTTCCCAATCAGAGGCAGCTGTCTATCGTTGTCTCTGATTGGGGATCATACTTAGGCAGCCCTTTTTCCACTTTCTGTTGTGGGATCTTGTTTTTGCACAGTTGCTGTTAGCCCTGCAGAACTTTGCGTTCGTTTATATTTTGTTGTTTTTTGGTGTCATTTTTAATAAAAGAAAAACGTACGCCTACCACGCTGCACCTTGGTCCATTCATTCAGACGAGCGTAACAATACCTTATGAAAAAAATCACGACAGCTGTGAAACAGGTACAATTTTATAAATGCCCGACAGATCATTTGTTTGTTTGACCCCGTAAGATCTTTTTGTGTCGGTAAAATGTGTTATGTGAGAAATGGCGGTGTAAATGCCTTTATGCACAAATATTGATATAATTACCATCATGTCGAAGTAAACTTGGAGTCACGCGATGATATGGTGTGTGGTCCTCCCACTATGACTTGGGAAAGCGTGCAGTTTATTAGGCTGCAGATGAAATAAGTTATGATGAACTACACAGGGGAGGTGAAAGGTCAAAGTGATCTTAAAGCACCATTCCAATAAATAGCGAGGTTCTGATTCTGGAGACATGATGATCGATGCTTGACTGCTGTTTGACAACCACAAAATATTCTCGCCCTTAATTAAGACTGAAGGGGTTCGATGCGTAAAACGATCTATTCCTCCTACCGCATGTCATCCAATGAGATGTTCAATTTTACCCTGGAATTATTATTCTCATTTTATTTTTGATGTGCTTTATCAGCCTTTAATAGCCTTTAGTAGCATTTAGTAGCCTTTAGTAGCCTTTATCAGCCGTTAGTATGCTTTATTAGCCTTTAGTAGCCTTTATTAGCCTTTAGTAGCCTTTATTAGCCTTTAGTAGTCTTTAGTAGCCTTTATCAGCCTTTAGTGGCCTTTAGTAGCCTTCAGTAGGATTTAGTAGCCTTTAGTAGTCTTTATTAGCCTTTAGTAGGCTTTATTAGCCTTTAGTAGCCTTTAGTAGCCTTTAGTAGCCTTTAGTAGGCTTTATTAGCCGTTAGTAGCCTTTAGTAGACTTTCGTAGGATTTATTAGCCGTTAGTAGCCATTAGTAGGCTTTATTAGCCGTTAGTAGCCTTTAGTAGGCTTTATTAGCCTTTAGTAGCCTTTATCAGCCTTTAGTAGGCTTTATTAGCCTTTAGTATCCTTTAGTAGCCTTTATCAGCCTTTAGTACGCGTTATTAGCCTTTTGTAGCCTTTAGTAGCCTTTATCATCCTTTAGTGGCCTTTAGTAGCCTTCAGTAGGCTTTAGTAGCCTTTAGTAGTATTTATTAGCCTTTAGTAGTCTTTATTAGCCTTTAGTAGCCTTTATTAGCCTTTAGTAGCCTTTATTAGCCTTTAGTAGCCTTTAATAGGCTTTAGTAGGCTTTATTAGCCGTTAGTAGCCTTTAGTAGACTTTAGTAGGCTTTATTAGCCGTAAGTAGCCTTTAGTAGACTTTAGTAGGCTATATTAGCCGTTAGTAGCCTTTAGTAGACTTTAGTAGGCTTTATTAGCCATTAGTAGCCTTTAGTAGACTTTAGTGGGCTTTCTTAGCCGTTAGTAGCCTTTAGTTGGCTTTATTAGCCGTTAGTAGCCTTTAGTAGACTTTAGTGGGCTTTCTTAGCCGTTAGTAGCCTTTAGTTGGCTTTATTAGCCGCTAGTAGCCTTTAGTAGGCTTTATTAGCCTTTAGTAGCCTTTAGTAGGGCTACTAATATTATTCAAGGTCTCAGACTCTCCTTTCCATATAGCTATTCTCTCCTTCACTTAGAATATTAATAGTCTAGAAAATCTCTCTCTCTCTCTCTCTCTCTCTCTTCATCCCTTATTCCCCCTCCGTGTATCTGGTCTGGAAAACCCTCTCAGATCTGGCTATCATCCTGTTAGAGCTTTAACTGTGAAATCTATAAATCCTTAGAGAAGGTTACGGCCCCGGGGTCATTTCAGGATCCAATCTGCTGGGAAAGAAAGAGAGAGGGAGAGAGGGAGAGAGAGAGAGAGAGAGAGAGAGAGAGAGAGAGAGAGAGAGAGAGAGAGAGAGAGAGAGAGAGAGTAGGAGAGAGAGAGAGATAGAGAGAGAGAGAGAGAGAGAGGGAGAAAAAGAGGGAATTATGGAGGGATGGAGGGGACTGACTATGTCACCGGTGGCGCTTACCAAATCAAATCAAAAAATAATTGTCACATACAAATGGTTAGCAGATGTTAATGAGAGTATAGCGAAATGCGAGTGTAGCGAATGCAGTAATACCTATCAAGTAATCTAACAATTTCACAACAACTACCTTAGACACAAAAGTGTAAAGGAATTAATAAGAATATGTACATATTAATATATGGATGAGCGATGGCCGAACGGTATAGGCAAGATGCAGTAGATGGTATGGAGTACAGTATATACATATGAGATGAGTAATGTAGGGTATGTAAACATTATATAAAGTGGCATTGTTTAAAATGGCTGGTGATACATTTATTACGTCCAATTGTTTATTATTAAAGTGGCAGCAACCACTCAATGTTAGTGGTGGCTGTTTAACAGTCTGATGGCCTTGAGATAGAAGCTGTTTTTCAGTCTCTCGGTCCCAGCTTTGATGCACCTGTACTGACCTCGCCTTCTGGATGATAGCAGGGTGAACAGGCAGTGGCTCGGGTGGTTGTTGTCCTTGATTATCTTTTTGGCCTTCCTGTGACATCGGGTGGTGTAGGTGTCCTGGAGGGCAGGTAGTTTGCCCCCGGTGATGCGTTGTGCAGACCTCACCCTCTGGAGAGCCTTACGGTTGTGGGCGGAGCAGTTGCAGTACCAGGCGGTGATACAGCCCGACAGGACGCTCTCAATTGTGCATCTGCAAAAGTTTGTGTGTTTTTGGTGACAAGCCAAATTTCTTCAGCCTCCTGAGGTTGCGCTGCTGCGCCTTCTTCACCACGCTGTCTGTGTGGGTGGACACACCTTTTCCACTACACACTCTCTCTCTCTCTCTCTCTCTCTCTCTCTCTCTCTCTCTCTCTGTCACTCTCACTCTCTCACCCCCCCTTTTTCTCTCTCTCTCCACCCCTCTCTCTGTCCCCCCCCCCTCTCTCTCTCTCTCTCTGTCTCTCTCTCTCTCTCTCTCTCTCTCTCTCTCTCTCTCTCTCTCTCTCTCACCCCCCCATTTTCTCTCTCTCTCTCTCTCTCTCTCTCTCTCTCTCTCCCATTTTCTCTCTCTCTCTCTTCTCTCTCTCTCTCTCACCCCCCTCCATTTTCTCTCTCTCTCTCTCTCTCTCTCTCTCTCTCTCTCACCCCCCCATTTTCTCTCTCTCTCCACTCTCTCTCTCACCCCTCCATTTTCTCTCTCTCTCTCCACTCTCTCTCTCTCTCTCTCTCTCTCTCTCTCTCTCTCTCTCTCTCTCACCCATCCTCTCTCTCTCTCTCTCTCTCTCTCTCTCTCTCTCTTTCACCCCCCCCCCTCTCTCTCTCTCTCCACTCTCTCCCGTAGACATATCTTTCCAGAGCTAGTTAAACACAGGTAAAATGAGGACCTGGAGAGCTCGTCCAGTGTTGGTGCTGTTATGATATTATGAAGGGCGTTATAGAGTCCGGTAGAGTTTAGACAATGAGGACCTTAGAGAGCTCGTCCAGTGTTGGTGCTGTTATGATATTATGAAGGGCATTATAGAGTCCGGTAGAGTTTACAGTGTGATACTGTGCAGTTTCCTTGTGAATGTTTATGCTCTTCCAAAGCCTTCATCAGATTGACAATGAATGAACAAACACACAGCAAAACGAACTTCATTACAATCAATAGAAATTGGAATCAGACGCTGTGTGTCAGACAGTGTGTATGTAAACTGTTTAGGGCCGACCCCATTCTGTCGACTGGTCCATTGTTTGGTCGATAGGCTATTGGTCGACCAATATTTCTTCAGTGGAGCAGTAGCAAAAACATTATTTTTTTAAATTCATGTGCAAGACACCTGTTTGATTCATGCATGTCTGAGTGGACTGATCCATTGTAGAGGCCTGTCTGAGTGGACTGATCCATTGTAGAGGCCTGTCTGAGTGGACTGATCCATTGTAGAGGCCTGTCTGAGTGGACTGATCCATTGTAGAGGCCTGTCTGAGTGAACTGATCCATTGTAGAGGCCTGTCTGAGTGGACTGATCCATTGTAGAGGCCTGTCTGAGTGGACTGATCCATTGTAGAGGCCTGTCTGAGTGGACTGATCCATTGTAGAGGCCTGTCTGAGTGAACTGATCCATTGTAGAGGCCTGTCTGAGTGGACTGATCCATTGTAGAGGCCTGTCTGAGTGGACTGATCCATTGTAGAGGCCTGTCTGAGTGGACTGATCCATTGTAGAGGCCTGTCTGAGTGGACTGATCCATTGTAGAGGCCTGTCTGAGTGGACTGATCCATTGTAGAGGCCTGTCTGGGTGGACTGATCTGTTGTGGAGGCCGTGAGGCCCAGTCCATCACTCTAAGACATGTGCTACTAAAATCGAATACGGTTATATTACATATGGTGCAACAATAATAAAAACAATATTATTTTATCACAAATGTGCTTTCTCCAACATTGGATAGCAGCGGTTGTGAAACATCATTGCTCTGGTGAATTGCCGCTTTTTCCTAGACCATGTTTATACGTGCTTAATTGCAAAGTTACCCAGCATATTGGTGTTGAGGACAATGTGGCGGCGGCAGCAGCGGAGTTAGGAGATGAGAAAACTGCTCTTGCCTTAATTGTCTAAGACAAGCGAGGCGAGAAGAAACCCCAACTTAATTAGGTCTATAATCAAGATCCTAACTGTTAAATGTGCCTGCCTTCATAAATCATCCACATACACTACCGTTCAAAAGTTTGGGGTCACATTAAATTGTATCCACAAAACACCAGTCTCAACGTCAACAATGAAGAGGCGACTCCGGGATGCTGGCCTTCTAGGCAGAGTTACAAAGAAAAAGCCATATCTCAGACTGGCCAATAAAACTAAAACATTAAGATGGGCAAAATAACACAGACACTGGAGAGAGGATATCTGCCTAGAAGGCCAGCATCCCGGAGTCGCCTCTTCACTGTTGACGTTGAGACTGGACAGAGGAACTCTGCCTAGAAGGCCAGCATCCCGGAGTCACCTCTTCACTGTTGACGTTGAGACTGGACAGAGGAACTCTGCCTAGAAGGCCAGCATCCCGGAGTCACCTCTTCACTGTTGACGTTGAGACTGGACAGAGGAACTCTGCCTAGAAGGCCAGCATCCCGGAGTCACCTCTTCACTGTTGACGTTGAGACTGGACAGAGGAACTCTGCCTAGAAGGTCAGCATCACGGAGTCACCTCTTCACTGTTGACGTTGAGACTAGACAGAGGAACTCTGCCTGGAAGGCCAGCATCCCGGAGTCGCCTCTTCACTGTTGACGTTGAGACTAGACAGAGGAACTCTGCCTGGAAGGCCAGCATCCCGGAGTCACCTCTTCACTGTTGACGTTGAGACTAGACAGAGGAACTCTGCCTGGAAGGCCAGCATCCCGGAGTCGCCTCTTCACTGTTGACTTTGAGACTAGACAGAGGAACTCTGCCTGGAAGGCCAGCATCCCGGAGTCACCTCTTCACTGTTGACGTTGAGACTAGACAGAGGAACTCTGCCTGGAAGGCCAGCATCCCGGAGTCGCCTCTTCACTGTTGACTTTGAGACTAGACAGAGGAACTCTGCCTGGAAGGCCAGCATCCCGGAGTCGCCTCTTCACTGTTGACGTTGAGACTAGACAGAGGAACTCTGCCTAGAAGGCCAGCATCCCGGAGTCGCCTCTTCACTGTTGACTTTGAGACTTTTGCGGGTACTATTTAAATAAGCTGCCATTTGAGGACTATTTCTCAAACTAGACACTCTAATCAAATCAAAGTTTATTTGTCACGTGCGCCGAATACAACCTTACAGTGAAATGCTTACTTACAGGCTCTAACCAATAGTGCAAAAAATATATTAGGTGAACAATAGGTAAGTAAAGAAATAAAACAACAGTAAATACAGGCTATAAACAGTAGCGAGGCTATAAATGTAGCGAGGCTATAAACAGTAGAGAGGCTATAAACAGTAGCGAGGCTATAAACAGTAGCGAGGCTATAAACAGTAGCGAGGCTATAAACAGTAGCGAGGCTATAAACAATAGCGAGGCTCTAAATGTAGTGAGGCTATATACAGTAGAGAGGCTATAAACAGTAGCGAGGCTATAAACAATAGCGAGGCTATAACAGTAGCGAGGCTATAAACAGTAGCGAGGCTATAAACAGTAGAGAGGCTATAAACAGTAGCGAGGCTATAAACAGTAGCGAGGCTATAAACAGTAGCGAGGCTATAAACAGTAGCGAGG
>NW_027259017.1:0-43578 GCF_045791955.1 Oncorhynchus clarkii lewisi | reverse complement strand
TGTTGTCTCTCTCTGGGCCCTGTTCCCTCCCAGGTCCAGATATGTTGTCTCTCTCTGGGCCCTGTTCCCTCCCAGGTCCAGATATGTTGTCTCTCTCTGGGCCCTGGTTCCCTCCCAGGTCCAGATATGTTGTCTCTCTGGGCCCTGTTCCCTCCCAGGTCCAGATATGTTGTCTCTCTCTGGGCCCTGTTCCCTCCCAGGTCCAGATATGTTTTCTCTCTCTGGGCCCTGTTCCCTCCCAGGTCCAGATATGTTGTCTCTCTCTGGGCCCTGTTCCCTCCCAGGTCCAGATATGTTGTCTCTCTCTGGGCCCTGTTCCCTCCCTTTTTGTATGTTTTACAAAAGCACACAACAGTCAACAATCAAGCACTGAAGCAAAGCAACCTTTTCTCTCCTCTCTGAACACAGTCACCTGTCTCCCCCCAGGTCTGTCTACGTGTCACTTTGCGTGGGCGTTCCACTCGGAGGCTGAGGAGGAGATGTTGAATATGATCCCGGCCATGCAGAGAGGAGACCCTCAGTGGTCTGAGCTACGGGCTGTAGGGGTGGGCTGGTGGATACGCAACATCAACACACTACGCAGGATGGTGGAGAAGGTGCGGGATGATGTGGTGTGGCCTGAACTCCTATCATTGATTGATTGGTTGGTCTTCATGGTTTGATTGGTTGATCTGTGTGTAGGTGGGTAAGGCAGCGTTCCAGAGGAACAACGATCCTTTAGATGCAGCTCTCTTCTACCTGGCCATGAAGAAGAAGGCTGTTCTCTGGGGCCTGTTCAGGTAACACACCTGGAACACACCTGGACCTCTTGCCTGATCCCAGATCAGTTTGTGTTGTCTCACCTTTTTGTTTAGTTATTCACCTCTCCTGGACTTTTCTTTAAAATCCACATTTTATGTTTATCCATGTGTCAGAACTCTATTACATGAATCATGTACAGTAGGTAAATAATGTATATTATATTCTCCTCCTCCTCTCCTCTAGGTCTCAGCGTGATGAGAAGATGACGGTGTTCTTTAAGAATAACTTCAGTGAGGACCGCTGGCGTAAAGCAGCTCTGAAGAACGCTTTCTCTCTGCTGGGGAAACAGCGCTTTGAACAGGCTGCTGCCTTCTTCCTGCTGGCTGGCTCCCTGAAAGACGCCATCGAGGTCTGGAAACGCGCACACAGACACACAGACACACAGACACACACACACACACACACACACACACAGTCTGTTCCTAGTTTAGACCTACTTCAGCTGCACCTGTATTGTGTCTGTTGTTGTGACATTGTCCTCGCCATGGAAACCTGGCACAGACCAATGTTTATGGAAGTCAACTAGGAGGTGTGTCAATGACGTGAGACTCTACAGCTGTGTGTGTGAATGGTCTAGTCTAAACCTGAAAGATAAGGTTGTGGGGATGGTTAGCTACGCAAATGTTGGGGTTACTTTACCTTGGGCGGAGGGTGCAACAGCACAGTCTCAACATGCTGATAGCAGGACACTGCCTAGAGGGGGAATGGGTTCCTACTGTAAGTGTTTGGGGATAGTTTACCAGACAGGTCATCATTGAGGAGAACACTAGATCACACGTTCATCATTTTAGTCTTACTGTTTAGTCACTTTTAGCAAACAGTCTAAACCTTGAACCTTGATTTGCCGTTGAACAGCATTTTTAGTCCAGCAAGAGACAGACCCTGAATACATCTATGGTTGTCAGGTTTCTTAGTAAGTCTATGTTACAAACCCTGCACATGCAGAACCTGCTTGATGTGTGGACAGTGCCTGGTGTGGCTTCTCAGAACTCCATCTACCCTACTCTTACTGTCCTCTCCTCTTACTGTCCTCTCCTCTAAGTGTCCTCTCCTCTTACTGTCCTCTCCTCTTACTGTCCTCTCCTCTTACTGTCCTCTCCTCTTACTGTCCTCTCCTCTTACTGTCCTCTCCTCTTACTGTCCTCTCCTCTTACTGTCCTCTCCTCTTACTGTCCTCTCCTCTTACTGTCCTCTCCTCTAAGTGTCCTCTCCTCTTACTGTCCTCTCCTCTTACTGTCCTCTCCTCTTACTGTCCTCTCCTCTTACTGTCCTCTCCTCTAAGTGTCCTCTCCTCTTACTGTCCTCTCCTCTAACTGTCCTCTCCTCTAACTGTCCTCTCCTCTTACTGTCCTCTCCTCTAACTGTCCTCTCCTCTAACTGTCCTCTCCTCTTACTGTCCTCTCCTCTAAGTGTCCTCTCCTCTTACTGTCCTCTCCTCTTACTGTCCTCTCCTCTAACTGTCCTCTCCTCTTACTGTCCTCTCCTCTTACTGTCCTCTCCTCTTACTGTCCTCTCCTCTTACTGTCCTCTCCTCTTACTGTCCTCTCCTCTTACTGTCCTCTCCTCTTACTGTCCTCTCCTCTTACTGTCCTCTCCTCTTACTGTCCTCTCCTCTTACTGTCCTCTCCTCTTACTGTCCTCTCCTCTAAGTGTCCTCTCCTCTAAGTGTCCTCTCCTCTAAGTGTCCTCTCCTCTAAGTGTCCTCTCCTCTAAGTGTCCTCTCCTCTAAGTGTCCTCTCCTCTAAGTGTCCTCTCCTCTAAGTGTCCTCTCCTCTAAGTGTCCTCTCCTCTGTGTCCTCTCCTCTGTGTCCTCTCCTCTGTGTCCTCTCCTCTGTGTCCTCTCCTCTAACTGTCCTCTCCTCTAACTGTCCTCTCCTCTAACTGTCCTCTCCTCTAACTGTCCTCTCCTCTAACTGTCCTCTCCTCTAACTGTCCTCTCCTCTACTAGGCCTTTATATTCCTAAAGGAACACAGGACAACTCTAACTGTCCTCTACTCTAACTGTCACTTACTTACCTTACCATTACGGTGGCTTGCAAAAGTATTCACCCCCTTGCCTTACAACCTGGAATTAAAATAGATTTTTTTGGGGGGTTGTATCATTTGATTTACACAACATGCCAAGCACTTTGAAGATGCAAAATATTTTTTATTGTGAAACAAACAAGAAATAAGACAAAAAAAACGGAAAACTTGATGGTGCATAACTATTCATCCCATCCCCCCCCCCCAAAGTCAATACTTGTAGACCCACCTTTTGCCGCAATTACAGCTGCAAGTCTCTTGGGACATGTCTTTGACTAGGCCATTCCCAGACATTTAAATGTTCCCCTTAAACCACTCGAGTGTTGCTTTAGCAGTATGCATAGGGCCAATGTCCTGCTGGAAGGTGAACCTCCGTCCCAGTCTCAAATCTCTGGAATACTGAAACATGTTTCCCTCAAGAATTTCTATGTATTTAGCGCCATCCAACATTCCTTCAATTCTGACCAGTTTCCCAGTCCCTGCCTATGAAGACCATCCCAACAGCATGATGCTGCCACCACCATGCTTCACTGTGGGGATGGTGTTCTCGGGATGATGAGAGGTGTTGTGTTTGTGCCAGACATAACATTTTCCTTGATAGCCAAAAAGCTCAATTTTAGTTTCATCTGACCAGAGTACCTTCTTCTTCCATATGTTTGGGGAGTCTCCCACATGCGTTTTGGCGAACACCAAACATGTTTGCTTATTATTTTTTTAAGCATGGGCTTTTTTCTGGCCTGGCCACTCTTCCGTAAAGCCCAGCTCTGTGGCGTGTACAGCTTAGTGGTCCTATGGACAGATACTCCAATCTCTGCAGTGGAGCTTTGCAGCTCCTTCAGGGTTATCTTTTGTCTCTTTGTTGCCTCTCTGATTAATGCCCTCCTTGCCCGGTCTGTGAGTTTTGGCGGGCAGCCCTCTCTTGGCAGGTTTGTTGTGGTGCCATTTTCTTTAAATTGTTTAATAATGGATTTAATGATGCTCTGTGGGATGCTCAAAGTTTCTAATATTTTTTTATAACCCAACCCCGATCTGTACTTCTCCACAATTTTGTCACTGACCTGTTTGGAGAGCTCCTAGGTCTTCATAGTGTTGCTTGCTTGGTGGTGCCCCTTGCTTAGTTGTATTGCAGACTCTGGGGCCTTTCTGAACAGGTGTGTAAAAATATATACTGAGATCGTGTGACAGATCATGTGACACTTAGATTGCACACAGGTGGACTTTATTTAACTAATTATGTGACTTCTGGAGGTAATTGGTTGCACCAGATCTTATTTAGGGGCTTCATAGCAAAGGGGGTGAATACATACGCACGCACCACTTTTCCGTTTTTAATTTTTAATTAATTTTTGAAACAGGTCTTTTTTTTTTTCATTTCACTTCACAAATTTGGACTATTTTGTGAATGTCCATTACATGAAATCCATTTAAATCCATTTTGTAATGCAACAAAATAGGAAAAATGTCAAGGTGGTTAGAGCGTTGGACTAGTAACCAAAAGGTTGCAAGTTCAAATCCCCGAGCTGACAAGGTACAAATCTGTCGTTCTGCCCCTGAACAGGCAGTTAACCCACTGTTCCTAGGCCGTCATTGAAAATAAGAATTTGTTCATAACTGACTTGCTTAGTAAAAAAAGGGGGGGTGAATACTTTTGCAAGGCAATGTATATTCCTTATGGAACACAGGCCAACTTTAACTGACCTCTACTCTAACTTCACTGTCCTCTACTCTAACTGTACTGTCCTCTACTCTAACTGTACTGTCCTCTACTCTAACTGTACTGTCCTCTACTCTAACTGTACTGTCCTCTACTCTAACTTCACTGTCCTCTACTCTAACTGTACTGTCCTCTACTCTAACTGTACTGTCCTCTACTCTAACTGTACTGTCCTCTACTCTAACTGTACTGTCCTCTACTCTAACTGTACTGTCCTCTACTCTAACTGTACTGTCCTCTACT
Organism: Oncorhynchus clarkii lewisi; assembly: GCF_045791955.1. Taxonomy (NCBI): domain Eukaryota; kingdom Metazoa; phylum Chordata; class Actinopteri; order Salmoniformes; family Salmonidae; genus Oncorhynchus; species Oncorhynchus clarkii. Next base: position 38,795 of record NW_027259017.1, on the reverse strand, counting down.
CTAACTTCACTGTCCTCTACTCTAACTGTACTGTCCTCTACTCTAACTTCACTGTCCTCTACTCTAACTGTACTGTCCTCTACTCTAACTGTACTGTCCTCTACTCTAACTGTACTGTCCTCTACTCTAACTGTACTGTCCTCTACTCTAACTTCACTGTCCTCTACTCTAACTGTACTGTCCTCTACTCTAACTTCACTGTCCTCTACTCTAACTGTACTGTCCTCTACTCTAACTGTACTGTCCTCTACTCTAACTTCACTGTCCTCTACTCTAACTGTACTGTCTTCTACTCTAACTGTACTGTCTTCTACTCTAACTGTACTGTCCTCTACTCTAACTTCACTGTCCTCTACTCTAACTGTACTGTCCTCTACTCTAACTGTACTGTCCTCTACTCTAACTGTACTGTCCTCTACTCTAACTGTACTGTCCTCTACTCTAACTGTACTGTCCTCTACTCTAACTTCACTGTCCTCTACTCTAACTGTACTGTCCTCTACTCTAACTTCACTGTCCTCTACTCTAACTGTACTGTCCTCTACTCTAACTGTACTGTCCTCTACTCTAACTGTACTGTCCTCTACTCTAACTGTACTGTCCTCTAACTGTACTGTCCTCTACTCTAACTGTACTGTTCTCTACTCTAACTGTACTGTCCTCTAACTGTACTGTCCTCTACTCTAACTGTCCTCTACTCTAACTGTACTGTCCTCTACTCTAACTGTACTGTCCTCTACTCTAACTGTCCTCTACTCTAACTGTACTGTCCTCTAACTGTACTGTCCTCTACTCTAACTTCACTGTCCTCTACTCTAACTGTACTGTCCTCTACTCTAACTGTACTGTCCTCTACTCTAACTGTACTGTCCTCTACTCTAACTGTCCTCTACTCTAACTGTACTGTCCTCTACTCTAACTGTCCTCTACTCTAACTGTCCTCTACTCTAACTGTACTGTCCTCTAACTGTACTGTCCTCTACTCTAACTGTCCTCTACTCTAACTGTACTGTCCTCTACTCTAACTGTACTGTCCTCTACTCTAACTGTCCTCTACTCTAACTGTACTGTCTTCTACTCTAACTGTACTGTCTTCTACTCTAACTGTACTGTCCTCTACTCTAACTGTACTGTCCTCTACTCTAACTGTACTGTCCTCTACTCTAACTGTACTGTCCTCTACTCTAACTGTACTGTCCTCTACTCTAACTGTACTGTCCTCTACTCTAACTGTACTGTCCTCTACTCTAACTGTACTGTCCTCTAACTGTACTGTCCTCTACTCTAACTGTACTGTCCTCTACTCTAACTGTACTGTCCTCTAACTGTACTGTCCTCTACTCTAACCGTACTGTCCTCTAACTGTACTGTCCTCTACTCTAACTGTACTGTCCTCTACTCTAACTGTACTGACCTCTACTCTAACTGTACTGTCCTCTACCCTAACTGTCCTCTACCCTAACTGTCCTCTACTCTAACTGTCCTCTACTCTAACTGTACTGTCCTCTACTCTAACTGTACTGTCCTCTACTCTAACTGTACTGTCCTCTAACTGTACTGTCCTCTACTCTAACCGTACTGTCCTTCAACTGTACTGTCCTCTACTCTAACTGTACTGTCCTCTACTCTAACTGTACTGTCTTCTACTCTAACTGTACTGTCTTCTACTCTAACTGTACTGTCTTCTACTCTAACTGTACTGTCTTCTACTCTAACTGTACTGTCCTCTACTCTAACTGTACTGTCCTCTACTCTAACTGTACTGTCCTCTACTCTAACTGTCCTCTACTCTAACTGTACTGTCTTCTACTCTAACTGTACTGTCCTCTACTCTAACTGTACTGTCCTCTACTCTAACTGTACTGTCCTCTACTCTAACTGTACTGTCCTCTACTCTAACTGTACTGTCCTCTACTCTAACTGTACTGTCCTCTACTCTAACTGTACTGTCCTCTACTCTAACTGTCCTCTACTCTAACTGTCCTCTACTCTAACTGTCCTCTACTCTAACTTCACTGTCCTCTACTCTAACTGTACTGTCCTCTACTCTAACTGTACTGTCCTCTACTCTAACTGTACTGTCCTCTACTCTAACTGTACTGTCCTCTACTCTAACTGTACTGTCCTCTACTCTAACTGTACTGTCCTCTAACTGTACTGTCCTCTACTCTAACTGTACTGTCCTCTACTCTAACTGTACTGTCCTCTAACTGTACTGTCCTCTACTCTAACTGTCCTCTACTCTAACTGTACTGTCCTCTACTCTAACTGTACTGTCCTCTACTCTAACTGTACTGTCCTCTACTCTAACTGTCCTCTACTCTAACTGTACTGTCCTCTACTCTAACTGTCCTCTACTCTAACTGTCCTCTACTCTAACTGTACTGTCCTCTAACTGTACTGTCCTCTACTCTAACTGTCCTCTACTCTAACTGTACTGTCCTCTACTCTAACTGTACTGTCCTCTACTCTAACTGTCCTCTACTCTAACTGTACTGTCTTCTACTCTAACTGTACTGTCTTCTACTCTAACTGTACTGTCCTCTACTCTAACTGTACTGTCCTCTACTCTAACTGTACTGTCCTCTACTCTAACTGTACTGTCCTCTACTCTAACTGTCCTCTACTCTAACTGTACTGTCCTCTACTCTAACTGTCCTCTACTCTAACTGTCCTCTACTCTAACTGTACTGTCCTCTAACTGTACTGTCCTCTACTCTAACTGTCCTCTACTCTAACTGTACTGTCCTCTACTCTAACTGTACTGTCCTCTACTCTAACTGTCCTCTACTCTAACTGTACTGTCTTCTACTCTAACTGTACTGTCTTCTACTCTAACTGTACTGTCCTCTACTCTAACTGTACTGTCCTCTACTCTAACTGTACTGTCCTCTACTCTAACTGTACTGTCCTCTACTCTAACTGTACTGTCCTCTACTCTAACTGTACTGTCCTCTACTCTAACTGTACTGTCCTCTACTCTAACTGTACTGTCCTCTAACTGTACTGTCCTCTACTCTAACTGTACTGTCCTCTACTCTAACTGTACTGTCCTCTAACTGTACTGTCCTCTACTCTAACCGTACTGTCCTCTAACTGTACTGTCCTCTACTCTAACTGTACTGTCCTCTACTCTAACTGTACTGACCTCTACTCTAACTGTACTGTCCTCTACCCTAACTGTCCTCTACCCTAACTGTCCTCTACTCTAACTGTCCTCTACTCTAACTGTACTGTCCTCTACTCTAACTGTACTGTCCTCTACTCTAACTGTACTGTCCTCTAACTGTACTGTCCTCTACTCTAACCGTACTGTCCTTCAACTGTACTGTCCTCTACTCTAACTGTACTGTCCTCTACTCTAACTGTACTGTCTTCTACTCTAACTGTACTGTCTTCTACTCTAACTGTACTGTCTTCTACTCTAACTGTACTGTCTTCTACTCTAACTGTACTGTCCTCTACTCTAACTGTACTGTCCTCTACTCTAACTGTACTGTCCTCTACTCTAACTGTCCTCTACTCTAACTGTACTGTCTTCTACTCTAACTGTACTGTCCTCTACTCTAACTGTACTGTCCTCTACTCTAACTGTACTGTCCTCTACTCTAACTGTACTGTCCTCTACTCTAACTGTACTGTCCTCTAACTGTACTGTCCTCTACTCTAACTGTACTGTCCTCTACTCTAACTGTACTGTCCTCTACTCTAACCGTACTGTCCTCTAACTGTACTGTCCTCTACTCTAACTGTACTGTCCTCTACTCTAACTGTACTGACCTCTACTCTAACTGTACTGTCCTCTACCCTAACTGTCCTCTACCCTAACTGTCCTCTACTCTAACTGTCCTCTACTCTAACTGTACTGTCCTCTACTCTAACTGTACTGTCCTCTACTCTAACCGTACTGTCCTCTACTCTAACCGTACTGTCCTCTAACTGTACTGTCCTCTACTCTAACTGTACTGTCTTCTACTCTAACTGTACTGTCTTCTACTCTAACTGTACTGTCTTCTACTCTAACTGTACTGTCCTCTACTCTAACTGTACTGTCCTCTACTCTAACTGTACTTTCCTCTTTCTCCTCCTGTAACTGTCCCTCTTCTCTAGGTGTGCTTGGAGAAGATGGAAGATATCCAGTTGGCCATGGTAGTAGCCAGGCTGTACGAGGCTGACTATGAGAGCAGTTCCACCTGCCAAGCCATCCTGTATGAGAAGGTTTTGGGCTGCCAGAGGGACGGGTCAGGGTACCACTGCACCAAACTACACCCGGACCCATTCCTACGCAGCATAGCCTTCTGGATCATGAAGGACTACACCAAGGCCCTGGACACACTGCTAGAGTGCATCCCCAAAGAGGATGATGAGAACCCAGGTGAGCAAGCATGGTGGTAGATCACACCCTCAGAGAGGACAGGGATGTTTCAGCTGAGTGCTGATGCTATATTCTAACTGGATTGATTTGCATTGACCTCTATCGACCTCTTACTTTCTCCCTATCCCTCCCCTTCTCTCCCCCTCCTCTCCCCTCCTCTCTCTCTCTCCCTTTTTCCCTCTCTAACCCCCCACCCAGATGTGATGGTGAAGTCGTGTAACCCAGTGGTATTTAGTTTCTATAACTACCTGAGGACACACCCCCTGATCATCCGCCGCCACTACGCATCCCCTGAGGGTGCTGTGACATCATCACTAGGCCTCACCTCGGAGAAGAGCAGCGTCGACGAGATCAACCTCATCGAACGCAAACTCTTCTTCACCACGGCCAACGCACACTTCAAGGTCTTTGATTTGTTTTAATCAATCATTTAATAACACAATTCAACCACACATGGATACAATGCATTTAGAAGCATCGAAGATAACACAAAGTTGACAACTTAAAAAATTATATTGTATTATACCTGTACAGTCGTGGCCAAAAGTTTTGAGAATTACATAAATATTAATTTTCACAAAGTCTGCTGCCTCAGTTTGTATGATGTTAATTTGCATATACTCCAGAATGTTATGAAGAATGATCAGATGAATTGCAATTAATTGCAAGGTCCCTCTTTGCCATGCAAATGAACTGAATCCCCCAACAACATTTCCACTGCATTTCAGCCCTGCCACAAAAGGACCAGCTGACATGTCAGTGATTCTCTCGTTAACACAGGTGTGAGTGTTGACGAGGACAAGGATGGAGATAACTCTGTCATGCAGATTTGAGTTTGAATAACAGACTGGAAGCTTCAAAAGGAGGGTGGTGCTAGGAATTATTGTTCTTCCTCTGTCAACCATGGTTACCTGCAAGGAAACACGTGCCATCATTGCTTTACACAAAAAGGGCTTCACAGGCAAGGATATTGCTGCCAGTAAGATTGCACCTAAATCAACCATTTATCGGATCATCAAGAACTTCAAGGAGAGCGGTTCAATTGTTGTGAAGAAGGCTTCATGGCGCCCAAGAAAGTCCAGCAAGCGACAGGACCTTCTCCTAAAGTTGATTCAGCTGTGGGATCGGGGCACCACCAGTACAGAGCTTGCTCAGGAATGGCAGCAGGCAGGTGTGAGATTCTGCATGCACAGTGAGGCAAAGACTTTGGAGGACGGCCTGGTGTCAAGAAGGGCAGCAAAGAAGCCACTTCTCTCCAGGAAAAACATCAGGGACAGACTGATATTCTGCAAAAGGTACAGGGATTGCACTGCTGAGGACTGGGGTAAAGTAATTTTCTCTGATGAATCCCCTTTCCGATTGTTTGGGGAATCCGGAAAAAAGCTTATCCGGAGAAGACAAGATGAGCGCTACCATCAGTCCTGTGTCATGCCAACAGTAAAGCTTCCTGAGACTATTCATGTGTGCGGTTGCTTCTCAGCTAAGGGAGTGGGCTCACTCACAATTGTGCCTAAGAACACCGCCATGAATAAAGAATGGTACCAACACTCCGAGAGCAACTTCTCCCAACCATCCAGGAACAGTTTGGTGACGAACAATGCCTTTTCCAGCATGATGGAGCACCTTGCCATAAGGCAAAAGTGATAACTAAGTGTCTCGGGGAATAAAACATCGATATTTTGGGTCCATTGCCAGGAAACTCCCCAGACCTTAATCCCAGTGAGAACTTGTGGTCAATCCGCAAGAGGCGGGTGGACAAACAAAAACCCACAAATTCTGGCAAACTCCAGGCATTGATTACGCAAGAATGGGCTGCCATCAGTCAGGATGTGGCCCATAAGTTAATTGACAGCATGCCAGGGTGGATTGCAGAGGTCTTGAAAAAGAAGGGTCAACACTGCAAATATTGACTCTTTGCATCAACTTCATGTAATTGTCAATAAAAGCCTTTGACACTTATGAAATGCTTGTAATTATACTTCAGTATTCCATAGTAACTGACTAAAATATCTGAAGACACTGAAGCAGCAAACTTTGGGAAAGTTAATATTTGTGTCATTCTCTAAACCAGGGGTGTCAAAGTCAAATGGACGGAGGGCCAAATAAAAAAATCAGCTACAAGACGAGGGCCGGACTGTTCGAATGTTCATTGAAAAAATTTTAAATGACGCATATAGTCTAGTGAACCTAATTGAACCTACTGAAAACCTAACAAATATATTACAATATGATCAGATAAATAAAGCAATATTTTCTTATGGCTCTGTCAGTAATCTTTAATTTTCAACAGACACAAAAGACAAATTTCCTTTATATAAATATCCCCATAACATGAACATTAAATGAAAGAAACCGGTATTCAAGGCACCATCAGTAGACTATATTTTCTATTTTAGCAAAAGTGGGCTAAATTTACTTCAAAGAAAAAACAATAATAGCAATTTTCTATCATCCACTCAACTGAAATATTTTTAAAATATAATTGGATTGAAATACAAAAAAATAAAGTGCAAAAATCTATTAATCAAAAACAACACTTTGTTTAAGGAGAAGTAACATGCAGTGAAAACAAATATTAAATTTTAACTTTTAAACTTGAACTGAGTAAAAACTCTAAATATGTGATTGCACAGTAATGTTCACTTGTTTGAGGTTGAGGGTGATACTTGGTGGTGTCCCATCTTTTCCACAAGTTCATCAATGTTCGGGGTAAGGCTCTGAGCTGAAGAAATCCTCAGAATTGAGTGGAGGTGTTCAGCAGTAAGTCGACTTCTGTGTGATGTTTTGTTCAGGTTCATCAAAGAAAACAGTTGTTCACACAGGTATGTGCTGCCAAACATAGACAACGTTTGAGCAGCCTGGATGCGCAGCTGGGGCATTGTGCCGGGGAGGAAACGGGCGAACTCCGCAGCACCCACTGCCGCATATTTTGCCCTCAGTGCATCATTGCATTGGAGGTCAATCAACTCCATTTGGAGGTTTGGTGGTGAGCTTTCCACGTCAACAGCAAATGGGTTACCGAGCAGTTCCAACCTGCTTTTTTGTGCTTCAAAGTCAGCAAATCGGCGTCGAAAGTCAGCGGCAAGCATACCTATTTTATCAGCCAACTGTGTGCTCGGGAACGCACTGGTAGAGAGCTTCTCTTTCATGGTCTGGCAGCTGGGAAAGTGGCTCAAATTTTCTTTCCGCATCTGCGTCTCCCACAGAGTCAGTTTGGTTTTAAATGCCTTCACTGTACTGTACATATCAGAGATGACACGATCCCGACCCTGCAGCTGCAAGTTTATTGCATTCAGATGACTCGTAATGTCACACAGAAAAGCCATTTCACACAGAAACATTTCGTCTCGGAGTTGTGTTGTGTCTTTCCCTTTGCTGTCCAAGAACAGACAAATCTCCTCACGAAGCTCGAAACATCTTTGAAGCACCTTTCCCTGGCTTAGCCATCGCACCTCTGTGTGATAAGGCAAATCACCATGCTCCGTTTCTAACTCCGTCAGAAATGCCTTGAACTGGCGGTGATTCAAACCTTTGGCTCTGATAAAGTTAACTGTGCGCGTGATGATGCTCATTACATGCTCCATTTTCAAGGCTTTACCGCACAACGCTTCCTGGTGTATGATACAATGATAAGCTGTCAGCTCACCTGTCGCGTTTTCCTCTTGCATCTTTTCCCGTATCTTCGCCACCAGTCCGCTCCTGTGTCCACACATCGCAGGTGCTCCGTCGGTTGTCAAACCCACAAGTTTTTCCCAAGGCAGCTCCATCTCATTTACACATCTTGACACCTCTTCATACAAATCATGCCCCGTAGTTGTGCCATGCATAGGACGTAAAGCCAAAAACTCCTCTGTCACGCTTAGGTTGGAGTCCACTCCGCGGATGAAAATTGACAACTGGGCAATGTCAGAAATGTCGGTGCTCTCATCCACAGCCAAGGAATATGCAATAAAATCTTTTCCCTTTTTCACAAGCTGCTCTTTTAGATTGATGGACAACTGGTCTACTCTCTCGGCAATGGTGTTTCTGCTCAGACTCACATTTAAAAAGAGTTGCCTTTTTTCTGGGCAAACTTCGTCACAAACTTTAATCATGCAGTTTTTGATGAAATCCCCCTCCGTAAATGGCCGGGCTGATTTAGCGATCTCTTCTGCCAAAATAAAACTGGCCTTGACAGCAGCCTGGCCTTGTGATTTGGCTTTTTTGAACAGAGCCTGTCGAGATTTGAGGCCTCGTTTTAATTCCTCTGCCTTTTGTAGCCTTTGTTCCATGTCCATATTCTTGTTTTTGTCCGCGTGTTTCGTTTCATAATGTCGTCTCAGATTATACTCTTTCAGTACCGCCACACTTTCTCCACACAGAAGACACACAGGTTTTCCAGCTACCTTCGTGAACATATACTCCAACTCCCACCTTGTTTGAAACCCCCGGTTCTCAGTATCCACCTTCCGTTTTGCCATTTTTGATGGGTATCTGAAAGTTAATTTTACTGTGATGCTGACGACTGCTGTGCCAATAAATATTGAAATGAAGCAGCCTACTGCTCGGTGCGTCACCTTTGCATTGTGGGAAATGTAGTATTGGTGCGTGTAAAAGATCTGCGGGCTGCCGGCTTGCTGCGGGCCGGTTCTAATAATAAATCAAGATCATCCCAGGGGCCGTAAAAAACCTTCTTGCGGGCCGGATGTGGCCCGCGGGCCTTGACTCTGACATATGTGCTCTAAACCTTTGGCCACGGCTGTAGTATAGCACTTATTATAAGGTGTAATGTGGCACGGCATTAAAAACTATAGTCATTGTATACTAACAGTATTTTAAGATTAGTATCATTTTTCTCACCTTTTATAAATAAAGGATAAGTTAATTCATCTAAAAGTAATGTTACTAATAAAGAGATATATTGGGGGTAAGGCCCTGCTATAGACTAGTGTCCTGTCCAGGGGGTGTACTGTACATCAAGCTGCCTCACCATACAGAAACTGGAGATAGACTAGTGTCCTGTCCAGGGGGTTTTACAGTACATCAAGCTGCCTCACCCTACAGAAACAGGAGATAGACTAGTGTCCTGTCCAGGGGGTGTACTGTACATCAAGCTGCCTCACCATACAGAAACAGGAGATAGACTAGTGTCCTGTCCAGGGGGTGTACTGTACATCAAGCTGCCTCACCCTACAGAAACAGGAGATAGACTAGTGTCCTGTCCAGGGGGTTTTACAGTACATCAAGCTGCCTCACCATACAGAAACAGGAGGCTTCTGCCATATGAACGGTTTCGGCTCGTGGAAGGCTACTTACTAATGTTACTAATAGAGTTATTCTGTTTTGTAATAAAGGTGGGCTGTCCAGTGCTTGCCCTGGAGGTGCTCTCTAAGATCCCCAAGGTGACCAAGAAGACAGTCTCCTCGTCCCCCCTAAGTAAAGGCTCTTCCATGGCCAACGTCAGCTCTAGCCTGCCCCTGGAGAATGGGAACCAGGGGGCCCTGGACTGGGCCTCTCCTGCCCCAGTTAAGGCCAATCCTGCCTGGGGTACAGAGGAGAGCTCAGCCACACTGGACTGGAGCCAACCTCTGGTCAAAGTGGAGGACGATGGACTCCAGCTGGACTGGGGAGATGATAAGAACGATGAAGATGATACTGATGGGGGTCTAACAATGAAGAAGACTGATGAGGCGACCAAAGCTGACGAGGGGTCTGGGGGGGTGAGACCACCTGGGCTTCAGAGAGAGGACTCTCAGGTAGGGCTGGCGACATCATCAATATAACCACTAGTCAGTATAACCACTAGTCAATATAATTGACTGTTGAGATTACTTTAAAAGAAAACCGAGTTGATACATAAGCTCTGTGATAGTGGAGAAAGTAGTGTTGGGAGTTCCTTGTCTGTTAACGTATCATCCAAAAAGATCATTTCATTTTTTTAACACGATAAATAATTTTCTTGTTTATTGAAAATATCTAATGTATCAGTCTAATTAAAAATATGATTTTTTCTGTAAGAATATTATATAGGTATGACACTGTTAATATAGAGTTATTATGACAGTTAAGTGCTACATATTTCCAGAACCATCTCTGCTCTCAGGGTGAGTCTGAGGTGGACGTGATCGCAGAGCAGCTGAAGTTCAGAGCGTGTCTGAAGATACTGATGACAGAGCTCAGGACGTTAGCTACGGGCTATGAGGTGGACGGAGGGAAGCTGCGCTTTCAGCTCTACAGCTGGTTAGAGAAGGAGATAGGGGCCATGCACCGCATCTGCAACTACAAGGTACACACACACACCATCTGCCACTACAAGTTACACACACACACCATCTGCCACTACAAGGTACACACACACACACCATCTGCAACTACAAGGTACACACACACACACCATCTGCCACGACAAGGTACACACACACACACACCATATGCAACTACAAGGTACACACACACCATCTGCCACTACAAGGTACACACACACCATCTGCCACTACAAGTTACACACACACACCATCTGCCACTACAAGGTACACACACACCATCTGCCACTACAAGGTACACACACACACCATCTGCCACTACAAGGTACACACACACACACCATCTGCAACTACAAGGTACACACACACCATCTGCAACTACAAGGTACACACACACACACACCATCTGCCACCACAAGGTACACACACACACACACCATCTGCAACTACAAGGTACACACACACCATCTGTCACTACAAGTTACACACACACACACCATCTGCCACTACAAGTTACACACACACACCATCTGCCATTACAAGGTACACACACACACACCATCTGCCACTACAAGGTACACACACACACACACACCATCTGTCACTACAAGGTACACACACACACACCATCTGCCACTACAAGGTACACACACACACACCATCTGCCACTACAAGTTACACACACACACCATCTGCCACTACAAGTTACACGCACACACCATCTGCCACTACAAGTTACACACATACACCATCTGCCACTACAAGTTACACACACACACACACCATCTGCCACTACAAGGTACACACATAGACCATCTGCCACTACAAGGTACACACACACCATCTGCCACTACAAGGTACACACACACCATATGCCACTACAAGGTACACACACACTGCATCTGCAACTACAAGGTACACACACACACCATATGCCACTACAAGGTACACACATAGACCATCTGCCACTACAAGGTACACACACACCATCTGCCACTACAAGGTACACACACACCATCTGCCACTACAAGGTACACACACACCATATGCCACTACAAGGTACACACACACTGCATCTGCAACTACAAGGTACACACACACACCATCTGCCACTACAAGGTACACACACACACACCATCTGCAACTACAAGGTACACACACACCATCTGCAACTACAAGGTACACACACACACACACCATCTGCCACTACAAGGTACACACACACACACCATCTGCAACTACAAGGTACACACACACCATCTGCCACTACAAGTTACACACACACACACCATCTGCCACTACAAGTTACACACACACACCATCTGCCATTACAAGGTACACACACACACACCATCTGCCACTACAAGGTACACACACACACACACCATCTGCCACTACAAGGTACACACACACACACCATCTGCCACTACAAGGTACACACACACACACCATCTGCCACTACAAGTTACACACACACACCATCTGCCACTACAAGTTACACGCACACACCATCTGCCACTACAAGTTACACACATACACCATCTGCCACTACAAGTTACACACACACCATCTGCCACTACAAGGTACACACATAGACCATCTGCCACTACAAGGTACACACACACCATCTGCCACTACAAGGTACACACACACACCATCTGCCACTACAAGGTACACACACCATCTGCCACTACAAGGTACACACACACACACCATCTGCAACTACAAGGTACACACACACCATCTGCCACTACAAGTTACACACACACACACCATCTGCCACTACAAGTTACACACACACACCATCTGCCATTACAAGGTACACACACACACACCATCTGCCACTACAAGGTACACACACACACACACACCATCTGCCACTACAAGGTACACACACACACACCATCTGCCACTACAAGGTACACACACACACACCGTCTGCCACTACAAGTTACACACACACACCATCTGCCACTACAAGGTACACACACACACACCATCTGCCACTACAAGTTACACACACACACCATCTGCCACTACAAGTTACACACACACACCATCTGCCACTACAAGTTACATACACACACCATCTGCCACTACAAGTTACACACACACACCATCTGCCACTACAAGTTACACACACACACCATCTGCCACTACAAGTTACACACACACACCATCTGCCACTACAAGTTACACGCACACACCATCTGCCACTACAAGTTACACACATACACCATCTGCCACTACAAGTTACACACACACCATCTGCCACTACAAGGTACACACATAGACCATCTGCCACTACAAGGTACACACACACCATCTGCCACTACAAGGTACACACACACACCATCTGCCACTACAAGGTACACACACCATCTGCCACTACAAGGTACACACACACACACCATCTGCAACTACAAGGTACACACACACCATCTGCCACTACAAGTTACACACACACACACCATCTGCCACTACAAGTTACACACACACACCATCTGCCATTACAAGGTACACACACACACACCATCTGCCACTACAAGGTACACACACACACACACACCATCTGCCACTACAAGGTACACACACACACACCATCTGCCACTACAAGGTACACACACACACACCGTCTGCCACTACAAGTTACACACACACACCATCTGCCACTACAAGGTACACACACACACACCATCTGCCACTACAAGTTACACACACACACCATCTGCCACTACAAGTTACACACACACACCATCTGCCACTACAAGTTACATACACACACCATCTGCCACTACAAGTTACACACACACACCATCTGCCACTACAAGTTACACACACACACCATCTGCCACTACAAGGTACACACACACACCATCTGCCACTACAAGGTACACACACACCATCTGCCACTACAAGGTACACACACACCATATGCCACTACAAGGTACACATACACACCATATGCCACTACAAGGTACACACACACTGCATCTGCCACTACAAGGTACACAGACACATCTGCCACTACAAGGTACACACACCATCTGCAACTACAAGGTACACACACACCATCTGCCACTGCAAGGTACACACACACCATCTGCCACTGCAAGGTACACACACACTGCATCTGCAACTACAACGTACACACACACACACACACACACACACACACACTGCATCTGCAACTACAAGGTACACACACACACACACACACACACACACACTGCATCTGCAACTACAAGGTACACACACACACACACTGCATCTGCCACTACAAGGTACACAGCTCCCTTTAAAGGACACTCAGAGGGTTGCACATTTCTGCTAACTTTCCCAAAATGTCAGTTTACTTCCTGAATTGACTGTATTGAAATGTAATTGACCCCAACCATGTCACCTACTAGATCCTAACCACCACGTCTCATCAGACATACTGTACCAGAACTGGATAGAGTTTAATTAAACAGTATTACCTGTAACTGTTACTGCTACAGTACCAGAACAGCTTCAAGATCAAACCCTCTGTCCTCTTTTCTTCTTCAGGTGACGGGGAAGGAGGAGAGCCAGGAGCTGGAGAGATGGGAGGATGGAGGAGGAGTAGAGGACGTGTTTGAGGAGTCCCTGGGGGGTGGCGGGGGTACGGAGGCAGGGGCGTATGAGCGCCACCAGCTGGGGCGTAGGCGTCTCGCAGCCAAGCAGCTTCATGCTGAGAGGAGGAAGGCGTGGCTGAGGAAGAACCAGGCTCTGCTCCGAGTCTTCCTGTCCTACTGCAGCCTGCACGGAGCCAAGGGAGGGGGGGTCACCTCGGTACGCATGGAGCTCATCTTCCTGCTGCAAGAGAGCCAACAGGTAGGTGCTGAAGAAACACACACACAGGTCAGACACACTCTCTCTCACTCTCACTCACTCTCTCTCTCTCTCTCTCCCTCCCTCCCTCCCTCCCCGTATCACCTCTGATATATTCTTGCTCTTCTCTTCCCCTTGTCTCTCCTTTCTCTTATTCTCCCCTCTCCTCCCCTCCTCCAGGAGACTACAGTGAAACAGCTTCAGTCCCCCCTGCCCCTCCCCACCACCCTCCCCCTCCTCTCAGCCAGTATCGCCACCACCAAGACAGTGATCTCCAACCCTGTCCTCCACCTTAGCAACCACATCCATGACATCCTTCACACCATCACACAGATGGAGCTGCCTCCACACCCTGACCTCATGGACGACAGGGTATGTATGGGTCTGTTAGTACGACAGGGTATGTATGGGTCTGTTAGTACGACAGGGTATGTATGGGTCTGTTAGTACGACAGGGTATGTATGGGTCTGTTAGTACGACAGGGTATGTATGGGTCTGTTAGTACGACAGGGTATGTATGGGTCTGTTAGTACGACAGGGTATGTATGGGTCTGTTAGTACGACAGGGTATGTATGGGTCTGTTAGTACGACTGGGTATGTATGGGTCTGTTAGTACGATAGGGTATGTATGGGTCTGTTAGTACGACAGCCTGGGGGTTCAAACTGATCACACATTTAAAACACACTACTAAACTGCCAACATAAATGATTGTCACAAGGAGTCTTCATTCAAAGATAAATCCCCACACAGCAGACCTTTCTGTCATAGTCTCATGCTGGCTATTCATCTAGAAATGGTTTGTTCCTCCATGAGATGAGATGAGTGTAGTTTGTCTCTCATCTCTCCAGGTGAATCTCCTGCACACCCTGGCTGCCTCTCTGTCTGCCTGCATCTATCAAGCCCTGTGTGACAGCCATAGCTACAGGTACACACACACACACACACGTTTTGATGACCTATAGTTTGAGTTCATACTGTCATTTCCTGTTGAGATGAATTGTCATGACTGTCTGATCCTGACCTTGGCTCTTTCCCATGGTACCTTGCAGCAGCCAGGCAGAGGCCAATCAGTTTACAGGGATGGTGTACCAGGGCCTGCTGCTGAGTGAGAGGAGACGGTTACGCACCGAGAGCATCGAGGAGCATGCTACACCCACCTCTGCCCCCGCGCAGTGGCCAGGTACACACACACCTCTGCCCCCGCGTAGTGGCCAGGTACACACACACCTCTGCCCCCGCGCAGTGGCCAGGTACACACAGCTCTGCCCCCGCGCAGTGGCCAGGTACACACCCACTTCTGCCCCCGCTCAGTGGCCAGGTACACACACACCTCTGCCCCCGCGCAGTGGCCAGGTACACACAGCTCTGCCCCCGCGCAGTGGCCAGGTACACACACACCTCTGCCCCCACACAGTGGCCAGGTACACACACAGCTCTGCCCCCGCGCAGTGGCCAGGTACACACACACAGCTCTGCCCCCGCGCAGTGGCCAGGTACACACACACAGCTCTGCCCCCACGCAGTGGCCAGGTACACACACAGCTCTGCCCCCGCGCAGTGGCCAGGTACACACACAGCTCTGCCCCCGCGCAGTGGCCAGGTACACACACAGCTCTGCCCCACACAGTGGCCAGGTACACACACAGCTCTGCCCCCGCGCAGTGGCCAGGTACACACACAGCTCTGCCCCGCGCAGTGGCCAGGTACACACACAGCTCTGCCCCCGCGCAGTGGCCAGGTACACACACAGCTCTGCCCCCGCGCAGTGGCCAGGTACATACACAGCTCTGCCCCCGCGCAGTGGCTCTGCCCCCGCGCAGTGGCCAGGTACACACACAGCTCTGCCCCCGCGCAGTGGCCAGGTACACACACAGCTCTGCCCCCGCGCAGTGGCCAGGTACACACACAGCTCTGCCCCACACAGTGGCCAGGTACACACAGCTCTGCCCCCGAGCAGTGGCCAGGTACACACACACCTCTGCCCCCGCGCAGTGGCCAGGTACACACACACCTCTGCCCCCGCGCAGTGGCCAGGTACACACAGCTCTGCCCCCGCGCAGTGGCCAGGTACACACCCACCTCTGCCCCCGCGCAGTGGCCAGGTACACACCCACCTCTGCCCCCGCGCAGTGGCCAGGTACACACCCACCTCTGCCCCCGCGCAGTGGCCAGGTACACACACACAGCTCTGCCACCACACAGTGGCCAGGTACACACACAGCTCTGCCACCACACAGTGGCCAGGTACACACACAGCTCTGCCCCCACACAGTGGCCAGGTACACACACAGCTCTGCCACCACACAGTGGCCAGGTACACACACAGCTCTGCCAGTCACAGTAAATGAATGTCTATCAAATTATTGTCTGAGCAGACAGCTGAATGGACAACATGACTGCTATGTTTGCTGAATCTGTCAAGAGGTAGGGAAAGAGGGAAGGGGAGGGAGGACAGGGAGAGGACAAAAATAATTGAATTGAGAGAACAGACAGAGAGAGGACTGATAAAGAGGGAGAAAGAAACACAGAGAGAGAGAGAGGACAGACAGAGATGACTGACAGAAACAGAGAGACAGAGATGACTAACAGTGAGAGAGAAACAGATGGTACTCAGTAATAGCAGCTCTGTAGCCTGTGGGGAATAAAACAGGAGGAGACGCTGGGATGGATGGATGTGTCACGCCATCTCTCCACTGTTAATATGTAGCGGGAATCTTATTACAGCACGAGTCTGGTTCTGTAGTAGATAACTATCTAATAATATCATTAGATCAGTCTAATGTGGTTCTGTAGTAGATAACTATCTAATAATATCATTAGATCAGTCTAATGTGGTTCTGTAGTAGATAACTATCTAATATCATTAGATCAGTCTAATGTGGTTCTGTAGTAGATAACTATCTGATAATATCATTAGATCAGTCTAATGTGGTTCTGTAGTAGATAACTATCTAATATCATTAGATCAGTCTAATGTGGTTCTGTAGTAGATAACTATCTAATATCATTAGATCAGTCTAATGTGGTTCTGTAGTAGATAACTATCTAATAATATCATTAGATCAGTCTAATGTGGTTCTGTAGTAGATAACTATCTAATAATATCATTAGATCAGTCTAATGTGGTTCTGTAGTAGATAACTATCTAATATCATTAGATCAGTCTAATGTGGTTCTGTAGTAGATAACTATCTAATATCATTAGATCAGTCTAATGTGGTTCTGTAGTAGATAACTATCTGATAATATCATTAGATCAGTCTAATGTGGTTCTGTAGTAGATAACTATCTAATATCATTAGATCAGTCTAATGTGGTTCTGTAGTAGATAACTATCTAATATCATTAGATCAGTCTAATGTGGTTCTGTAGTAGATAACTATCTAATAATATCATTAGATCAGTCTAATGTGGTTCTGTAGTAGATAACTATCTAATAATATCATTAGATCAGTCTAATGCTGTTCTGTGTTGTACAAAGACATTATATTTATTCAAGCCTTCATTTGACCTATCAGTAGTGTGTTCTGTAAAAATGTAATTACATGAAATGTATTATATGAATGTCTGTCTATTTCCCTCTCTCCTCTAGGTGTGTCCTCTCTGATTGCTCTGGTTCAGTCAGCTCAGGGCGAGGATCAGCCCAAGCTCAACGTGCTGCTGTGTGAGGCTGTGGTGGCAGTTTACCTGTCCCTGCTCATCCATGGGCTGGGCATGCACGCTGGCAACGAACTGTTCCGCCTCGCTGCTCACCCCCTCAGCAACAAGATGTGGGCGGCCGTGTTTGGAGGTGGGGCTAAAATCATCATCAAACCCAAACGGAACGCCGAGATCACTCCAGGTAACTTAGTAGACCCCTCTGCTTGTAACCCCTGACCTCTCTACCTCTCTCCTCCTCTACCTCTCTCCTCCTCTACCTCTCTCCTCCTCTCTACCTCTCTCCTCCTTTCTACCTCTCTCCTCCTCTCTACCTCTCTCCTCCTCTCTACCTCCTCTCTCCTCCTCTCTACATCTCTCCTCCTCTCTACCTCTCTACCTCTCTCCTCCTCTCTACCTCTCTCCTCTCTCTACCTCCTCTCTACCTCTCTACCTCCTCTACCTCTCTCCTCCTCTACCTCTATCCTCCTCTCTTTCTCTCTCCTCTCTACCTCTCTCCTCTCTACCTCCCTCCTCCTCTCTACCTCTCTCCTCCTCTCTACCTCTCTCCTCCTCTCTACCTCTCTTTCTCTCTCTACCTCTCTTTCTCTCTATCTCTACCCCTTTCTACCTCTCGCTCCCTCTCTTTCTCTCTACCTCTCCTCCTCTCTCTCTCTCTTTCTCTCTACCTCTCCTCCTCTCTACCTCTCTCTTTCTCTTCTCTCTACCTCACTTTCTCTCTCTACCTCTTTCTCTCTCTACCTCTCTATCTCTACCCCTCTCTACCTCTCTTTCTCTCTACCTCCTTCTCTCTACCTCTCCTCCTCTACCTCTACTCCTCTATACCTCTACTCCTCTCTACCTGTACTTCTCTCTACCTCTCCTCCTCTACCTCTACTCCTCTCTACCTGTACTCCTCTCTACCTCTCTCTTTCTCACTACTTCTCTCTTTCTCTATACCTCTACTCCTCTATACCTCTACTCCTCTATACCTCTCTCAACCTCTCAACCTCTCTCCTCTACCCATTTGTTTATCCTTTGTGTTCTGTCCTCTGTTTTCTGTCTCCCCTCATCTCTCTCCTATCTGTCCCCTGTTGTAACATTCTACTTAACCTTTAACCTTTACCTCTCATTCTCTTCCCTACTCCCTCCCCCTCCCTTGTTTCACCCCCCTTTTTTTACTCATGCCTGAGGCTGGGAAATCAGACGCAAGCCCCTCCTCCCTCCCATGACTAGCCAGACATACATAACTCCTCCTCCCCTCTCCACTGTGCCAGTTGATATTGAGGCAGGTAGGCCTGAGCAGGGTCCTCCCCCCAGCCCCAGTGTCTCCCAGCCCCTCCACACTGATTCAGGGGACACAGCAGCACCTAGCTGTGAGTAACAGAGCTCCAGTGGGTTTGCAGTGCTGGGTGCAGTGATTACTACCATGCTGGTTTTGCGGTGTGGTATTGCAGTGCAGTAAATGCCACTAATGTGGTTTCCCCACTCTGTGTTACTCAGAAAGTTAGCTGGTGTTTTCTGTAAGGATACTATTCGTTGGAAGTTCATGGTTCTCTGAACGGACAGAAATACATCTCTGTCTGTCTCTGTTATTGTGTGCTGTGGTCTCATCTCATTGTATCGTGCACCTGAGTGTGTGTGTTTATGCAGGTGTGTGGGCATGTTTTCCATCTCATTGTGTCATCTCTATCTGTCTGTCACCATAGCAGCAGCAGCAGGTAAAGCTAGAACGGACTCGTCATCATCAGTGACCTCTGAACCTGACTCAGGGACTAAGGCTAAACCAGGTACTCACTGTGTTTCAGGTCTGGGTTAACTAACAGTGCATTTCCACATAACACGATAATTCGGATAGCCATGCTTGCTTTGTCCTCATGTGGGTGCTAGCAAGCAGGCTAGCAAGCAGCCAATCCAGTAGGGGTTGGAAGCTTGAGTGAACTTCGATTGGTCAATAGCGTTGGTATATCGCGGAGTATTTGCATACATTTCAGCTTTCGCCAACTTTGTTCCCGCCGTATTCATGCTCGCATC
The DNA here is from genome assembly GCF_045791955.1 of Oncorhynchus clarkii lewisi. Taxonomy (NCBI): domain Eukaryota; kingdom Metazoa; phylum Chordata; class Actinopteri; order Salmoniformes; family Salmonidae; genus Oncorhynchus; species Oncorhynchus clarkii. Next base: position 18,653 of record NW_027259017.1, on the reverse strand, counting down.
CACCAACCCTCCCCCCGACCACTTCACTTCCCTCCATTGAAAATGAATGGGCCCCCGTTGTTTCATCGCCCCCATCGTGTTATGTGGAAATGCACTGCAAGGTTTAACCAGGTACGCTCACTGTGCTTCAGGCCTGGCTTAACTAAAGCTAAACCAGGTACGCTCACTGTGCTTCAGGCCTGGCTTAACTAAAGCTAAACCAGGTACGCTCACTGTGCTTCAGGCCTGGCTTAACTAAAGCTAAACCAGGTACTCACTGTGCTTCAGGCCTGGCTTAACTAAAGCTAAACCAGGTACGCTCACTGTGCTTCAGGCCTGGCTTAACTAAAGCTAAACCAGGTACTCACTGTGCTTCAGGCCTGGCTTAACTAAAGCTAAACCAGGTACTCACTGTGCTTCAGGCCTGGCTTAACTAAAGCTAAACCAGGTACGCTCACTGTGCTTCAGGCCTGGCTTAACTAAAGCTAAACCAGGTACGCTCACTGTGCTTCAGGCCTGGCTTAACTAAAGCTAAACCAGGTACGCTCACTGTGCTTCAGGCCTGGCTTAACTAAAGCTAAACCAGGTACGCTCACTGTGCTTCAGGCCTGGCTTAACTAAAGCTAAACCAGGTACGCTCACTGGGCTATAGGTCTGCCTTAACTAAAGCTAAACCAGGTACACTCACTGGGCTATAGGTCTGCCTTAACTAAGGGTAAACCAGGTACACTCACTGGGCTATAGGTCTGCCTTAACTAAGGGTAAACCAGGTACACTCACTGGGCTATAGGTCTGCCTTAACTAAGGGTAAACCAGGTACACTCACTGGGCTATAGGTCTGCCTTAACTAAGGGTAAACCAGGTACATTCACTGGGCTATAGGTCTGCCTTAACTAAGGGTAAACCAGGTACACTCACTGGGCTATAGGTCTGCCTTAACTAAGGGTAAACCAGGTACACTCACTGGGCTATAGGTCTGCCTTAACTAAGGGTAAACCAGGTACACTCACTGGGCTATAGGTCTGCCTTAACTAAGGGTAAACCAGGTACATTCACTGGGCTATAGGTCTGCCTTAACTAAGGGTAAACCAGGTACACTCACTGGGCTATAGGTCTGCCTTAACTAAGGGTAAACCAGGTACACTCACTGGGCTATAGGTCTGTTTTAACTAAGGGTAAACCAGGTACACTCACTGGGCTATAGGTCTGCCTTAACTAAGGGTAAACCAGGTACACTCACTGGGCTATAGGGCTGCCTTACTAAGGGTAAACCAGGTACACTCACTGGGCTATAGGTCTGCCTCAACTAAGGGTAAACCAGGTACACTCACTGGGCTATAGGTCTGCCTCAACTAAGGGTAAACCAGGTACACTCACTGGGCTATAGGTCTGCCTTAACTAAGGGTAAACCAGGTACTCTAACTGGGCTAAGGGTAAACAAGGTACATGGGGCGGCAGGGTAGCCTAGTGGTTAGAGCATTGGACTAATAACCAAAAGGTTGCAAGTTCAAATCCCAAGCTGACAAGGTTACAAATCTGTCGTTCTGCCCACTGTTCCTAGGCTGTCATTGAAAATAAGAATTTGTTCTTAACTGAGCCTAGTTAAATAAATGTAAAAAATATATATTTAAAAAAAAACACTAACTGGGCTGTATAGTAATGTCTGGAATGGAATGAATGGTTCCTATGTGTTTGATTCTATTCCATTATTTCCATTCCAGCCCTTACTATGAGTCGTCCTCCCCTCACCAGCCTCACCAGAATGGAATGAATGGTTCCTATGTGTTTGATTCTATTCCATTATTTCCATTCCAGCCCTTACTATGAGTCGTCCTCCCCTCACCAGCCTCCGCCTGGGTGATCTAGTGTGGATCAGTAGTATCCGTGATGGTGTACTGTAGTAACTGTGTTGTTCCTCCATTATTATGAGCCGTCCTCCTCTCACCAGCCTCCACTGCCTGGGTGATCTAGTGTGGATCAGTAGTATCCGTGATGGTGTACTGTAGTAACTGTGTTGTTCCTCCATTATTATGAGCCGTCCTCCCCTCACCAGCCTCCACTGCCTCTGTGATCTAGTGTGGATCAGTAGTATCCGTGATGGTGTACTGTAGTAACTGTGTTGTTCCTCCATTATTATGAGCCGTCCTCCCCTCACCAGCCTCCACTGCCTCTGTGATCTAGTGTGGATCAGTAGTATCCGTGATGGTGTACTGTAGTAACTGTGTTGTTCCTCCATTAGTATGTTAGTTACTAGCATGTGATTGTGGTATTGGAGTTAGGTGCTTGATGAAAGCAACACAACTGTAATTCAACATATTTATTATTACTTATTAGTTGTGACGGTAGACAAACTAATTCTGAATATCAGTTCTTCTGAATACTGTTTTGGAACCAACCTGTAGTGATCAGACATTATTAGCAGATTGTGTTAAATAAATCAATGTGCTTTTGTGTTCACATTTAGACTTGATAACTTTTCTTTGAAGTCAAGTGTTCTTTCAGGATGTGGGTGAAAGGGGAGGAGTGGAGAAGTGGGGAGAGGAGAAGAGGCTGGTGGGGGAGGATGTGGAGAGGAGAGAACAGTGGAAAGGAGAGGAGGGAAAGAGGCTGGTGGGAGAGGATGTGGAGAGGAGAGAACAGAGGAAAGGAGAGGAGGAAAAGAGGCTGGTGGGAGAGGATGTGGATAGAGGAGAGAACAGAGGAAAGGAGAGGAGGAAAAGAGGCTGGTGGGAGAGGATGTGGAGAGGAGAGAACAGAGGAAAGGACAGGAGGGGAGAGAAGGGTGGAGGAGAAGAGGCTGGTTTTGGGAGGATGTGGAGAGAACAGAGGAAAGGAGAGGAGGAAAAGAGGCTGGTGGGGGAGGATGTGGAGAGGAGAGAACAGAGGAAAAGAGAGGAGAGGAGGGGAGAGAAGGGTGGAGGAGAAGAGGCTGGTTTTGGGAGGATGTGGAGAGAACAGAGGAAAGGAGAGGAGGAAAAGAGGCTGGTGGGGGAGGATGTGGAGAGGAGAGAACAGAGGAAATGAGAGGAGGGGAGAGAAGGGTGGAGGAGAAGAGTTGAGAGAAGAATGCTTTATTTCAAAATGCCAAGTAGTCTATAAGACTCAGCTCTGTAAAAAGTACTGCTACCTTGTCTGCCACACACACACACACACACACACACACACACACACACACACACACACACACACACACACACACACACACACACCCCCCACCCACCCACCCACCCTCTGGAGAGCTGAGATATAAGGGTCCTTGGTCTCTCTCTGTTGTATACCAGGTCACAAGCCATGCAGATTACCCTCAAGGACTCAAAAGCCTTTCAACCAGCAGACAGACGTTGATTAGAATATTATTAGAAACCTCTGGTCATATAACCATTCATAACCATTCATAACCATTCTAACCAGTCTCATCATGATATATAGTATAATGAGTTATTGTGATCACCTTGACTGTATTGTCTTGTAGTCTGACGGGTGTGTGTGTGTTGTACGTGTGTCTGTTGTACGTGTGTGTGTGTGTGTTGTACGTGTGTGTGTGTCTTGTACGTGTGTGTGTGTCTTGTACGTGTGTGTTTTTGTGTGTGTGTTGAACGCGTGTGTGTGTGGTGACCGCGTGTGTGTGTGTTGAACGCGTGTGTGTGTGTTGAACGTGTGTGTGTGTGTGTGTGTGTGTGTTGTACATGTGTGTGTGTGTGTGTGTGTGTTGTACGTGTGTGTGTCTTGTGTGCGTCTTACGCTGTTGTCTTGGTTTGTCTCTCGTCTCAGTGGTTCCAGAGATAGTCACCCAGGATAACGGTCCAGGTTTGTGTTAAAACGTCTGTGTCTGTCGTGTCCGCTCTCCTCTGTATGTGTTTCTGTGTCTCTCCATGTCTTGGGCCCAGAGTTTACCATAACCATGTGACCTGACCAGGAAGACGCTGGGCCCAAACGCTAACACAGATGCTGTGCAGGGTTGCTGGAGTCAATAATCAGTTCAGTCAATTCAGTTTGTTTCCTGAATTGAAATGGAATTGAGCCTAAACCCTGGTGCTGTGCCTTCCACCTGTACCCCCTAACCTCTCCTGGGCTCTACTGGGTGATGAAGACGATGATGCGTGATCAACTCCTCTTCATCTCTTACAAGGCAGCAGTCATGTAAAAATGTTTCTATAAAAAAAAACATATGTACTAACAATCTCTCTCCCACACCCACCATCCCCTCCTCTAGCCGTGCCAGCCCCTCCCCCGGCAGAGGATGTGGATCGACTCAGACGACGGTTTAATATGAGGATGCTGGTTCCTGGTCGTCCAGTAAAGGAGGTCCCTGCCACCCCCCCTCCCGTCCCTGCAGAGAGACCCGCCTACAGGGAGAAGTTCATTCCTCCAGAGCTCAGCATGTGGGACTACTTTGTGGCCAAAGTAAGGCGTGATGCTGCTCCGCACAACACCACTATATACATACGCTCACTGACAAACCATTTGTTGGTACATACAGTCATTAAAACATCAAAATAGACACAAACAAATAAGCTCTCCTTTCTCTCTCCTCCTCCCTCTCCTCCTCCCTCTCCCCCCCAGCCCTTCCTGCCCCTGTCAGACAGTGGAGCTCTGTATGACTCAGATGAGAGCGGAGAGGAGGATGATGACGACGATGATGATGATGCCTTCCTCTCTGACACACAGATGACTGAACACTCTGACCCCAACTCATACAGGTGTGTCATTGTTGTGCCTTTTCCTACTTGACATCTAAGTAGAGTTCAGCTGTGGACAGCCCTTTGTATTGGGCCATGGTACACTGATTGTTCAGAGTATTTTCTACTAAGATTCAACACCCTGCCATCTGACCTGTAATGTCATGGTATGCTCTCTCTCTTCTCTCTACTCTCTCTCCTCTCTCTCTCTCTCTCTCCTCTCTCTCTCTTCTCTCTCCTCTCTCTTCTCTCTCCTCTCTCTCTTCTCTCTACTCTCTCTCTTCTCTCTCTACTCTCTCTCATCTCTCTCTTCTCTCTCTTCTCTCTACTCTCTCTCTACTCTCTCTCTACTCTCTCTCTACTCTCTCTCTACTCTCTCTCTACTCTCTCTACTCTCTCTACTCTCTCTCTCCTCTCTCTCTCCTCTCTCTCTCCTCTCTCTCTCTCTCTCTCTCTCTCTCTCCTCTCTCTCTCTCTCTCTCTCTCCTCTCTCTCCTCTCTCTCTCCTCTCTCCTATATCTCTCCTCTCTCCTCTCTCTCTCTCCTCTCTCTCCTCTCTCTCTCTCTCCTCTCTCTCCTCTCTCTCCTCTCTCTCTCTCCTCTCTTCTGTCTCCTCTCTTCTCTCTCTTTTCTCTCTCTCCTCTCTCCTCTCTCTCTCCTCTCTCTCTCCCCTCTCTCTCCCCTCTCTCTCCCCTCTCTCTCCTCTCTCTGTCTCTGTGTGTAGTTGGTCTCTGATCCGTCTGGTCATGGTGAAACTGGCTCTACATAACGTCAAGACCTTCCTCCCTCTCACTGGACTGGACTTCACAGGTACACACAAACACACACACACTAGGGTTGAATGGCAGGAAACCGTTTACCGGGATTTACTGCTCAAAACCACTCCATTTCCCGGGATAAATAACTGCGAGAAACTGGTAAATGATAATAAATTATTTATATGAACAGCAAGAAGTGAAATGGAAATGTTAAATTATATGTGATGTCAGACAGCCCATCTCAGGGTGGGGACAGAGAGCCCATCTCAGGGTGGGGACAGAGAGCCCATCTCAGGGTGGGGACAGAGAGCCCATCTAAGGGTGGGGACAGAGAGCCCATCTCAGGGTGGGGACAGAGAGCCCATCTCAGGGTGGGGACAGAGAGCCCATCTCAGGGTGGGGACAGAGAGCCCATCTCAGGGTGGGGACAGAGAGCCCATCTCAGGGTGGGGACAGAGAGCCCATCTCAGGGTGGGGACAGAGAGCCCGTCTCAGGGTGGGGACAGAGAGCCCATCTCAGGGTGGGGGCAGAGAGACCATCTCAGGGTGGGGACAGTTCAGAATGCATGTAGACCTATCATCTCATCATGGTAACTTGTTTTCTTGTGACAGGAAGGCCTGTATTTTCTGCAGCATAGTCTATATTACAGTAATATAAAACCAAGTGTTGTCTAATATACCCAACTCCATCTGGCTTTCAGGGGTCACCTTATTTCTTAATTGTAAAGATATATATTTTTTATTGTAGCCGCAGAGTTTTAAAACAGTCTGTCACTCGAATATCGTTGCTTTAAATCAGTGCCTGACCGAGCACTCTGTCTTTCTCTCTCTCCATCAACTCCATTCAAATTGCATCCAAAATAGATCATCCTGTTCTAGATTGTTCTTTATATATAGATGTCCTAGCCCACTTCTTTCAGGTAATACATTCAATGCAGTATTAGTCTTATATTTAGCAAATTAATTATGGGTTATGCATAATAAGCTTCTAATGAATAGCCTCTTGTCTCTTGCTCAGTACGCACACACCTGTGCTCCGCTGGCCTCTCTCCCTAAATAACGCTCCTTAGCTCTTGGAGTCTCATGCAGGAAAAGATACAGTAGAATAGTTTGTTGGACATTATTATATTTTTGCGTTTCTTATGCCAATAGACTATCAGAAGAGGGACACAAGCTCTTGTTTGCTGAATGTTAAATACAGCAGCCAATAGAACAAACAGGTAGTTTGAAAGAAGAGTGAACTCACGATGGTGGTAGGTTATAACAGTTATTTATTCAGACCCATAACCATTCAATCTTCATGAAGAGAAGTGAAAGCCTTCTGCATCTAATTCTGGTCCTATATTATTCAATGATGTCTTTAGAATGATGAAGATAAGGACAACAAAACGTAATTCATTGAACTGTTGAAAGAGAGGAAGGAATGAAGCAACAATAGAGAAAGAGGAGGTTAGCTAGTAACATTAGGGGAAATATTATGAAAGGTCAGCCTACTAATTATACAAATAGGCCCTATTCAATTTCAGAATTCAAATCTAATTTGCTAGCCTGTAGCAACTTTGTAGGCTGCATGTGCTGCACCAGAATCACATGATCTCTCCCTGCTTTATCATGGTTTGAATGAGGTGAGTAAAACCAGTTCATAATCAGTATAATACAATGCAGTACAGGAATACAGATTAACCTACTGGAGCTAGGTTCATTTATTTAGTCAAGAGAGCATATAGCTAGCTACATCTATGGGCTTTTATGTTTTTCTGTCGTGTGTAATGTGCAGTAGACTATATCATATATGTATTGGATAAGGGCACCATCATTTGGGCTTTTTTGGGCTTGGGCTCAGTAAATGTCTTTAATGTAGGGCTCAGTAAATGTCTTTAATGTAGGGCTCAGTAAATGTCTTTAATGTAGGGCTCAGTAAATGTCTTTAATGTAGGGCTCAGTAAATGTCTTTAATGTAGGGCTCAGTAAATGTCTTTAATGTAGGGCTCAGTAAATGTCTTTAATGTAGGGCTCAGTAAATGTCTTTAATGTGTAGGGCTCAGTAAATGTCTTTAATGTGTAGGGCTCAGTAAATGTCTATTGTGTAGGGCTCAGTAAATGTCTAATGTGTAAGGCTCAGTAAATGTCTTTAATGTAGGGCTCAGTAAATGTCTTTAATGTAGGGCTCAGTAAATGTCTAATGTGTAGGGCTCAGTAAATGTCTAATGTGTAAGGCTCATTAAATGTCTTTAATGTAGGGCTCAGTAAATGTCTTTAATGTAGGGCTCAGTAAATGTCTAATGTGTAGGGCTCAGTAAATGTCTAATGTGTAAGGCTCAGTAAATGTATTTAATGTAGGGCTCAGTAAATGTCTTTAATGTAGGGCTCAGTAAATGTCTTTAATGTAGGGCTCAGTAAATGTCTTTAATGTAGGGCTCAGTAAATGTCTTTAATGTAGGGCTCAGTAAATGTCTTTAATGTAGGGCTCAGTAAATGTCTTTAATGTAGGGCTCAGTAAATGTCTTTAATGTGTAGGGCTCAGTAAATGTCTTTAATGTAGGGCTCAGTAAATGTCTTTAATGTAGGGCTCATCAGGCTCAGGTAGCATCAGGGTTGAATTTTGGATCAAAGCTCTAATTACATCCAGACAGGCCTATTTATATACTTTATAATGCTTTTGAATGACACTTCCAGTTTTGAAGGGATATTCCGTGTACCCCGGGAGAAAAGTGAATTATTCTGGGGATGGAACAATTGTAATATACCGGGAAAATATTCAACACTCACTCACTCACTCACTCTCACCCACTCACCCACTCACCCACTCACTCACTCACTCACTCACTCACTCACTCACTCACTCACTCTCTAGAGCGGCGCAACCAAAACAGTTTTTCTTTCTGTTATCGTCCTATCCTCCCTCCATCAGACCTGCCGGTGACATCTCCTCTGGGGAATGCTGTGCTGAAGACACTAGAGAACTGGGAGACCCAACTCCAGGAGAGGATGAACAAGTTTGATGGTCCTCCTCCCAACTACATCAACACCTACCCCACTGACCTCAGCACAGGAGGGGGGCCCGCCATACTGAGACACAAGGCCATGCTGGAGCCTGACAACACACCTTTCAAGTGGGTATTATTCACACACACACACACACACACACAGATACATAGACTACACACACACACAGATACATATACTACACAGATACATAGACTACACACACAGATACATAGACCACACACACACACACACACACACACACACACACACACACACACACACACACACACACACACACACACAGAGAGATACATAGACTACACACACTCACACACAGATACATAGACCACAAACAGATACATAGACCATACACAGATATATAGACTACACACAGATACATAGACTACACACACACACACACACACACACAGAGAGAGATCCATAGACTACACACACAGATACATAGACTACACACAGAACATAGACTACACACACAGATACATAGACCATAGACTACACACACAGATACTTAGACTACACACACACACACACACACACACACACACACACATAGACTACACACAGATACACAGATATATAGACTACAAACAGATACATAGACTACACACACACACACACACACACACACAGAGAGAGATCCATAGACTACACACACAGATACATAGACTACACACAGATACATAGACCATAGACTACACACACAGATACTTAGACTACACACACACACCCATGTTCTCACATGTTTCTGTGTGTGTGTCTCGTGTTCCAGGAATAAGAACCACATTTCGTTCCCTGCGAGGCGTCTTTGGCACTACCTGGTGAAACAGGAAGTTCTTCAGGAGACTCTGATTCGCTATATCTTCACTAAGAAGAGGAAGCAGAGCGAGGTAACGAGCTAAACTGGACCCCTGGTACAATCTGTGTCTGTCTGTCTGTCCCCTACATCTACAGCATGTCTGGTCTCATACACCAGGCATCCTTTATTTACCTGGTTATTACTTACACATTAAACTAGTCAATTGGTCATTATATGTTTCAAGGTATATTCAGAAAGGTGTCATTATATCACCTAACTTGTTAATGATTAATTAAGTGGATTCAGAAAGGTGTCATTATAGCACCTAACTTGTTAATGATTAATTAAGTGGATTCAGAAAGGTGTCATTATAGCACCTAACTTGTTAATGATTAATTAAGTGGATTCAGAAAGGTGTCATTATAGCACCTAACTTGTTAATGAGTACATAGCAGGTAACTTCTGAGAAACAGGTTTAACATAGTGTTACCTCCTCCAGTCCAGCCTCTCCTACAACATGCACCATGTCAGACAGATCATCAGTCTGGATGTGTCCTTAGAATCATCTTCACAACAATAGTTCTTCAAATCCCAAATTCTATTGATTTATATTTGATATATTCTGTATTTTGAGTAAGGTCCATAATTATTTTGTACATTATGGCCCAGTTAATTTAACTTCTGAAGAGTAGTGTATATCACACACACACACACACACACACACACACACACACACACACACTTCTATTGTTATTATTATGGTTTTGACGGCCTTGTATTGTGTAATCAAGAACAGAGAATTCTGTGATGTCTGCACACCATCACTACTACTATCATCACCTCTATTATTAGTATTATTCAAATGTTCATGATCATGTCTGAAGACATCTGCTAACACAGACAGTCATCTTATATGGTGCATCTCCTTTCTAAACGCAATTATAACCACATACATAGATCCTGCTTTGTTGAGATTTGAGTAGAAAGTTAAAGATGTGATTTCAAACTACCTTATACCTGACTTCCAGTAAGTAAACTCTTTAAGGTGTGTTTATTTTGACTTTGGTGTTGAGACTGTGCCCCACCCTCCCCTCCACCCACTGTCATTACATTGAGAGAGACCTCTCCTATCTCCCCAGCACTCCACTCTGTTACCATGTGATTGGACATTGTTTGGGTTGGTAGAAGCCTTTGCCTCATCCACGTATTGACACACTGACTGTGTGTGTGGCTGCGTGTATCTACCATCCAAACAACCCTGTCATTTTTGTTTTCTTCATTTTGTGTTTTGTGCATGTGTTGTGTAGTGTGTTGAAGGCTATATGGATCTCCTCAGCCCAAACTGTGTATCTGGAGCTCTCAGGTCCAACAAGGTAGTATCAAGGTGTCTGTCTGTACAGTATGAACTGGTACCTGCTCAGGGCTGTGTAAGTCTCTCTTCTAATCACTTGGCATGCTTCACCTCAACATTACTACTCACTAACCCAACACAACCAGGGTTTTCCAGAGCTTCACCTCACCATTACTACTCACTAACCCACCATGACCAGGGTTTTCCAGAGCTTCACCTCACCATTACTACTCACTAACCCACCATGACCAGGGTTTTCCAGAGCTTCACCTCACCATTACTACTCACTAACCCAACACTACCAGGGTTTTCCAGAGCTTCACCTCACCATTACTACTCACTAACCCAACACGACCAGGGTTTTCCAGAGCTTCACCTCACCATTACTACTCACTAACCCAACACTACCAGGGTTTTCCAGAGCTTCACCTCAACATTACTACTCACTAACCCAACACTACCAGGGTATTCCAGAGCTTCACCTCACCATTACTACTCACTAACCCAACACTACCAGGGTATTCCAGAGCTTCACCTCACCATTACTACTCACTAACCCAACACTACCAGGGTTTTCCAGAGCTTCACCTCACCATTACTACTCACTAACCCACCATGACCAGGGTTTTCCAGAGCTTCACCTCACCATTACTACTCACTAACCCAACACGACCAGGGTTTTCCAGAGTTTCACCTCACCATTACTACTCACTAACCCACCATGACCAGGGTTTTCCAGAGCTTCACCTCACCATTACTACTCACTAACCCAACACTACCAGGGTTTTCCAGAGTTTCACCTCACCATTACTACTCACTAACCCAACACTACCAGGGTTTTCCAGAGCTTCACCTCACCATTACTACTCACTAACCCACCATGACCAGGGTTTTCCAGAGCTTCACCTCACCATTACTACTCACTATCCCAACACTACCAGGGTTTTCCAGAGCTTCACCTCACCATTACTACTCACTAACCCACCATGACCAGGGTTTTCCAGAGCTTCACCTCACCATTACTACTCACTAACCCAACACTACCAGGGTTTTCCAGAGCTTCACCTCACCAACACTACCAGGGTTTTCCAGAGCTTCACCTCACCATTACTACTCACTAACCCACCATGACCAGGGTTTTCCAGAGCTTCACCTCACCATTACTACTCACTAACCCAACACTACCAGGGTTTTCCAGAGCTTCACCTCACCATTACTACTCACTAACCCAACACGACCAGGGTTTTCCAGAGCTTCACCTCACCATTACTACTCACTAACCCAACACTACCAGGGTTTTCCAGAGCTTCACCTCACCATTACTACTCACTAACCCAACACAACCAGGGTTTTCCAGAGCTTCACCTCACCATTACTACTTACTAACCCAACACGACCAGGGTTTTCCAGAGCTTCACCTCACCATTACTACTCACTAACCCAACACGACCAGGGTTTTCCAGAGCTTCACCTCACCATTACTACTCACTAACCCACCACTACCAGGGTTTTCCAGAGCTTCACCTCACCATTACTACTCACTAACCCAACACTACCAGGGTATTCCAGAGCTTCACCTCACCATTACTACTCACTAACCCACCATGACCAGGGTTTTCCAGAGCTTCACCTCACCATTACTACTCACTAACCCACCATGACCAGGGTTTTCCAGAGCTTCACCTCACCATTACTACTCACTAACCCAACACGACCAGGGTTTTCCAGAGCTTCACCTCACCATTACTACTCACTAACCCAACACGACCAGGGTTTTCCAGAAATCACATTTGTAATATTCCTGGAATCAGGAAGGAATAAGAATCCGTAATCCTTAAACCAGGATTTCTGAAAAATGTAAGAATTTGGGGAAAGTTAGCATAATTTTGCAACCTTACCTACTACCTAACCTCACTGTCACTAACCCACTAACTCATCACATCACCTCACCCCACTGACACGGTCTGTCACTAACCCACTACCTCATCACCTCACTGTCACTAACCCATTAACTCATCACATCACCTCACCCAAATGTCTGTCACTAACCTACCTCATCACATCACCTCACCCCACTGACAAGGTCTGTCACTAACCCACTATCTCATCACCTCAACCCACTGTCTTTCACTAACCCACTACCTCATCACCTCAACCCAATGTCTGTCACTAACCCACTACCTCATCACCTCAACCCACTGTCTGTCACTAACCCACTACCTCATCACCTCAACCCACTGTCTGTCACTAACCCACTACCTCATCACCTCAACCCACTGTCTGTCACTAACCCACTACCTCATTACATCACCTCACCACACTGACACGGTCTGTCTCTACCCCCACTAACACACTGACACGGTCTGTCTCTACCCCCACTAACACACTGACACGGTCTGTCTCTACCCCCACCAACACACTGACACGGTCTGTCTCTACCCCCACCAACACACGGTCTGTCTCTACCCCCACCAACACACGGTCTGTCTCTACCCCCACCAACACACGGTCTGTCTCTACCCCCACCAACACACGGTCTGTCTCTACCCCCACTAACACACGGTCTGTCTCTACCCCCACTAACACACGGTCTGTCTCTACCCCCACTGACACACGGTCTGTCTCTACCCCCACTGACACACGGTCTGTCTCTACCCCCACTGACACACGGTCTGTCTCTACCCCCACTGACACACGGTCTGTCTCTACCCCCACTGACACACGGTCTGTCTCTACCCCCACTGACACACGGTCTGTCTCTACCTCCACTGACACACGGTCTGTCTCTACCCCCACTGACACACTGACACGGTCTGTCTCTACCCCCACTGACACACTGACACGGTCTGTCTCTACCCCCACTAACACACTGACACGGTCTGTCTCTACCCCCACTAACACGGTCTGTCTCTACCCCCACTAACACGGTCTGTCTCTACCCCCACTAACACACTGACACTGTCTGTCTCTACCCCCACTAACACACTGACACGGTCTGTCTCTACCCCCACTAACACACTGACACGGTCTGTCTCTACCCACACTGACACGGTCTGTCTCTACCCCCACTAACACACTGACACGGTCTGTCTCTACCCCCACTAACACACTGACACGGTCTGTCTCTACCCACACTGACACGGTCTGTCTCTACCCCCACTAACACACTGACACGGTCTGTCTCTACCCCCACTAACACACTGACACGGTCTGTCTCTACCCCCACCAACACACGGTCTGTCTCTACCCCCACTAACACACGGTCTGTCTCTACCCCCACTAACACACGGTCTGTCTCTACCCCCCACTAACACACGGTCTGTCTCTACCCCCACTAACACACGGTCTGTCTCTACCCCCACTAACACACGGTCTGTCTCTACCCCCACTAACACACGGTCTGTCTCTACCCCCACTAACACACGGTCTGTCTCTACCCCCCACTAACACACGGTCTGTCTCTACCCCCCACTAACACACGGTCTGTCTCTACCCCCCACTAACACACGGTCTGTCTCTACCCCCCCACTAACACACGGTCTGTCTCTAGCCCCCACTAACACACGGTCTGTCTCTCTCCCCCCACTAACACACGGTCTGTCTCTCCCCCCACTAACACACGGTCTGTCTCTACCCCCACTAACACACGGTCTGTCTCTACCCCCACTGACACACGGTCTGTCTCTACCCCCACTGACACACGGTCTGTCTCTACCCCCACTGACACACGGTCTGTCTCTACCCCCACTGACACATGGTCTGTCTCTGTCTGGTCATTCCTTCTATAGCTGGGCCTAAAGTCTTTCATTCTTCTGCTGCTGGACCCATTCTTCATCTCTTCCTAAATACTATCATCCCCTCTTTAATGATGACTTATTCCAGCCCCTCTTCCAGCTCTGACAGAGAGGTGTCACGTGGACCTAACCTGCATGTTCTCTCTGAGTGCTCACTGTGTCACTGCTGTGTGTGGCTGTGTGTCAGTGTAGGGGTGTTGTGATAGCGTGTGGCTGTGTGTGTATGTAACAGGTGTCTATGCTAAGACATTGTGTGTCTGTGTACAGTATGTATGTACCAGGTGTACTAAATGATGGCGGGTGCTGTGATAATGTGTTCCAGGTGGAGGGAGACTTAGGCTACCCAGGAAGGAATGCTAAGATCATCCACAAGGAGTCTGACATCATCATGGCCTTCGCCATCAACAGGGTGAGAGACCTCTGCAGTGCACACAGACACCCACACACAAAGCTTTCCCATTTGATGAACATGGCACCTGAATGTCAAACTACGTCAGGTTTTAGAGTCCGACACCATTAACATATAACAGTCTAAGCCCCGTCTAATTTGATACTTTTTTTTACATCTATTTAATCCCTTATTTTTGTCACTAAACAGTCTCCATATATACTTCCATAAATGATTTTAAACTGGTACCGGGGGACCTTCAGACTGGACTTGTGAGACCTGTGGACGTCCTAGAGCAGAACAGCCCATGTATACGTGTTCCTGAGAGTCTCACCTTTACACAGATCAGTGTTTAGCCCAAACTGTTGGGACCCTACAGACAGAAGTTGGCAGATCGGCAGTATCGGCTTCAGACCAGTCCCAAGACGCTTGTGGGGGTCGTAGAGCAAAATGAAGAACACCATCGTGTTCCTGAGAGTCTCCTCCGTAAAGGGATTTTTGTCCAAACCGTTCCGTCGCTACAGACGATTTTGTGAGAGTACCGATTTTCTGATGTCTCATGGTCTGACAAACACTGCTCTAGCTCTGTCACCTTTCACCCCAAATGCGGAAGTGTTACTTAGGCGGATGCGGTGGATTGAGACACATCCAATGCAAAATAAATGATATCTGTAACTTAAACTGATGGATTTTTGTATTCTGCTAAATAGATTTCCACATGGGCGTGGACATCAGCCTTAGGGGGGTTAACACACAGTTCACCACATATAAATGTTCTGTACGTTGGAATGTGTCTACTCATTCAGATGATGTGGTATACATTTACTGGCCTCTTCTCTCCCTCCCTCCTCCCCTCCCCCCTCTTCTCTCCCTCCCTCGTCCCCTCTTCTCTCCCTCCCTCGTCCCCTCCTCCCCTCTTCTCTCCCTCCCCCCTCGTCCCCTCTTCTCTCCCTCCCTCGTCCCCTCCTCCCCTCTTCTCTCCCTCCCCCTCCCCCTTCTTCTCTCCCTCCCTCCCTTATCCCCTCCTCCCCTCTCTTCTCCCCTCTCTTCTCCCCCCTCTTCTCTCCCTCCCTCGTCCCCTCCCCCTCTTCTCTCCTTCCCTTGTCCCCTCTCTTCTCTCCCTCCCTCCCCTCTCTCTTCTCTCCCTCCCCCCTCTCTTCTCTCCCTCCCTCCCCCTCTTCTCTCCCTCCCTCCCTCCTCTTCTCTCCCTCCCTCCCTTATCCCCTCCTCCCCTCACTTCTCTCCCCCCCTCTTCCCTCCCACCCCCACCCCCCCTCTTCTCTCCCTCCCTCGTCCCCTCCCCGCTCTTCTCTCCCTCCCTCGTCCCCTCTCTTCTCTCCCTCCCTCGTCCCCTCTCTTCTCTCCCTCCCTCGTCCCCTCTCTTCTCTCCCTCCCTCGTCCCCTCTCTTCTCTCCCTCCCTCGTCCCCCCTCTTCTCTCCCTCCCCGTCCCCCCTCTTCTCTCCCTCCCTCCCCCTCTCTCCTCCCCCTCCAGGCTAACACCAATGAGATAGTGCTGGCGTCCACTCACGACGTGCAGGAGGTTGATGTGTCCACTCTGTTAGCTGCTCAGCCCTACACCTGGATAGGAGAGGACTTTGACAAGGAGTCACACAGGTCAGTACACTGTTACACACACATATACACATACACATATACACATATTCATACATTGTGTTGGACTTCTTTCTCTCCTCAGTTCTGATGACGTGGACTACCGTTCTTCCCACACTAACGTTGCCCAGGCCTCCTCTACCCCGTCCCACTTCAACCCCAAAGACATGGCAGCCTCTGCATCCATGCCCTGGCTAGGGAGTGGGCAGACCAGCATGGGTGCTAGTGTGGTATGACACACAAACATCCTTCACTCACTCACTCACTCACTCACACACACAAAACATCCTCCACACACTCACTTACTCACTCACACACATACACACACAAAACATCCTACACACACAAAACATCCTCCACTCACTCACAAATTCACTCACACACAAAACATCCTACACACTCAAAACATCCACTCACTCACTCACTCACACACACATACACACACAAAACATCCTACACACACAAAACATCCTCCACTCACTCACATACACACAGATGCATAGTATAATCACACACACAGACACACACACACATACATACAGTGTATATATATATATATATATATATATATATATATACCTTGTTTTTGAAAGAAAAGCACATTTTCTGTCCATTAAAATAAAATCAAATTGATCAGAAATACATTGTTAATGTTGTAAATTACTATTGTAGCTTGAAACGTCTGATTTTTAATGGAATATCTACATAGGCGTACAGAGGCCCATTTTCATCAACCATCACTCCTGTGTTCCAATGGCACGTTGTGTTAGCTAATCCAAGTTTATCATCAAGTTTATCGCCAACCCAGACAGGATGACCACATCAGTGAATCAACCCACTCAGTTGACGCACCCCCTCTGTATACTACTCCCTTCACAGAACCGCGCAAACTGGCTCTAACCAGAATAGAAAGAGGAGTGGGAGGCCCCGGTGCACAACTGGGAAAGAGGACAAGTACTTTAAAGTGTCTAGTTTGAGAAACAGACACCTCACAAGTATTCAACTGTCAGCTTCATTAAATTGTACCCGCAAAACACCAGTCTCAACGTCAACAGTGAAGAGGCGACTCCGGTATGCTGGCCTTTTTTAGCCTGTAATCGAACCCACTAATGCTTGATCTCCAGATACTCAACTAGTCTACAGAAGGCCCGTTTTATAGCTTCTTTAATTAGAAAAACAGTTTTCAGCTGTGCTAACATAATTGAAAAATGGTTTTCTAATGATAAATTAGTATTTTAAAATGATAAACTTGGATTAGCTAATCTAACGTGCCATTGGAACACAGGAGTGATGGTTGCTGATAATGGGCCTCTGTACGCCTATGTAGATATTCCATAAAAAATCTGCCATTTCCAGCTACAATAGTCATTTACAACATTAACAATGTCTACACTGTATTTCTGATCAATTTGATGTTATTTTAATGGACAACAAAATGTGCTTTTCTTTCAAAAACAAGGACATTTCTAAGTGACCCCAAACTTTTGACATTTCAGTTGAATGCATTCAGTTGGACAACTGACTAGGTACAGTATCTCCTTTCCTACTTTCCATTTACTTGGACCTTGTCAGTGCAGTGTAGTCCAGTGAGAGAGGTAGTAGTCTGTACTGACCTGTAGAGGGACACAGTACTCAGGAGTCAAACCTCCGTCCCAGCCTGTCTGGCTCACAGCTCACCACTCTAAACTCAAGGTCCTGTCTGTTTATTATGAAAAGCCCTTCCTATTGTCTCTCCCCACACTGCTCTGGTGTCATAGGTAATATGTGCAGCAGTACCTAGCAGAACTCATCAGAGTACTGCAAGACAGTACGGTTTAAAGCAAGCAGACAAACGTTTTACTTTCAATGTCAGAAGTCATTGTCTCACCCTATTCCTCACTCGCTGTGTCTGAACTGAGGCCCGCTAGCTGGACCTAGTCAGTCCAGTGAATATGGACACTGCTTTATCTATCTCAGGCCAAACAGACAGAGAGTTGAGGACTAAACAGGCTGGTAGATGAGTCTATGTTACCAGAGATAGGCAGTGTGTGTGTTTGTATGAGAGAGATGGGAGAGTATCAACACACAGATACCCAGCTCTCACAGCGTCTCCTCGGCTGCCCAAGGTACAGGCCTGCGTCACCGCATCAACACTTCTCAAATATGTCCCCATTCAAGTGATAATTCTTCATGCTACAGTCAATATGGAGTACCTTGTACCAGAAGTATAAATATGTCCCATTCTAGTGATAATTCTTCATGCTACAGTCAATATGGAGTACCTTGTACCAGAAGTATAAATATGTCC
>NW_027259016.1:0-43707 GCF_045791955.1 Oncorhynchus clarkii lewisi | reverse complement strand
CTACTGGCCTCTACACTACTGGCCTCTACACTACTGGCCTCTACACTACTGGCCTCTACACTACTGGTCTCTACACTACTGGCCTCTACACTACTGGCCTCTACACTACTGGCCTCTACACTACTGGCCTCTACATGTTGCTACGCTACTGGCCTCTACATGTTGCAACTCCACTATGGGCCTGGTGCAAGTACTTAAAGGATACGTCTGGGATTTTGTTAATTTATCTACACCCCCAGAGTCAGATGAACTTCTGGATACCATGTCTCTGTCTTTGTCTCTGTGTCCAGTATGAAGGAAGTTGGAGGTAGTTTTGTGAGCCAATGCTAACTAGCGTTAACCATAGACTTCCAGTTATTGTGCTAATGCTAGTTAGTAATTGCTTTAGTGTTAAGTAGCATCTTCCGTCAAACTGCATGCAATGACATAAAAATGTATCCACAAGTTTTAATTTGACTCTGTGGAAGTAGATTTTTGTTGCCAAAATCCTGAAGTATCCCTTTAACCTCTACAACCCCATCTGTCCCCTTTTATTACTGTAGCTTCCTTATATAGAACACCTGTATTACTGTAGCTTCCTTATATATGGACACCTGTATTACTGTAGCTTCCTTATATATGGACACCTGTATTACTGTAGCATCCTTATATATGGACACCTGTATTACTGTAGCTTCCTTATATATGGACACCTGTATTACTGTAGCTTCCATATATATGGACACCTGTATTACTGTAGCTTCCATATATATGGACACCTGTATTACTGTAGCTTCCTTATATATGGACACCTGTATTACTGTAGCTTCCTTATATATGGACACCTGTATTACTGTAGCTTCCTTATATATGGACACCTGTATTACTGTAGCTTCCTTATATATGGACACCTGTATTACTGTAGCTTCCTAATATAGACCGCTCTCCCCGACTCCCCCCCGTGAAACGGCCTGGTTATTTTAAGTTATTTGGGGAGCATCCAGTTTCAAGTAAATTAGTAATAGTTCCCCCACTGCTAGTGGAAGCCTTTGATCTGTTTTGTGCTCCAGTATTAAAAGGTTTCCCTCCAAATCGTCAAGAACATGCAGACACCGGCAGCTCTTTTATCAGCGGCCGCTAACAGGGCTGTTCACTCGCTCCCAGGCTTTGAAGCATCGAACACTTCACTCTGAGAAGAACAAAACAGACTAAAAGATGGAGCCTAACACTTTCCCCCCCAGTTACTTCCCAGAAGTAGGCCCCTTCGCTCATCTCTGCAACTCCTCAATGGGCTCGGGAGGGGCAAAGGTCGAGTCATGAGTCCTCCGAAACATGACCCGCCTAGCGGACTACTTATCAGTAGTGGGCCAATTGTGCGCCATCCTATGGGGCTCCCGGTCGGTTGTGACAGCCTGGGATCGAACCCCAGGCTATAGTGGTGCCTCAGCACTACGGTGCAGTGCTTTTGACCGCTGCACCACCTAGGACCCATAACCCTTCCCACGTCCTGTGTTACTTTGTAAGACGAGGAGAAAGCAACCTTCTCTTTTTTTAGGGGCGACGTGAAATGGAAATTGAAATGGTGAAGGTTCTGTACCTCTTCTCAAAGGATGTGTTCCTTTGAAGTGAGTTGGAGATGGGTGGGTGTGCTCATGGAGGAAGAGTTTTTCTTGTTTCTTGTATTTAGAGTTCAGTTGCAAGTGAGAGATTATGAAGGTGTTTCCGTTGTTGGTGACATGAAAGGGCTGTGTAGCATAGAGAAGTATTTCTAGACTTTATTGAAGAAAAGTTGATTCCAGTTCATTACTCTTTTCATGCAACATGAATCCATCTCATCTAGTTACGTTTGGCACCGTATTTTGACAGTGAAACCGTTTCGACATTGTAAATTCAATAAGGCATTAGTATTTAAAACCAACGTTGTTAACGACTTGAACATGGACTCTTGTGATTCAGAAACAAAATTCTGCTTTATTTCAACTTGTTGAAAGTACTGGACTTTGTACACTGTGTATATTAACACGGAGTGGAATTAGGATAGTTTTTGTGTCTGGGTGGATAATTGGCATCATTGTAGTTTTTGCCAAGGATTACTGGGAAGACTAGACTACACAGGTCCGCTCTGCGGAAACAGTGGTTGGGTTGAGCAGGGTGAGTTACTGCAGGAACCAGTAGGAGTGGTTGGGTTGAGCAGGGTGAGTTACTGCAGGAACCAGTAGGAGTGGTTGGGTTGAGCAGGGTGAGTTACTGCAGGAACCAGTAGGAGTGGTTGGGTTGAGCAGGGTGAGTTACTACAGGAACCAGTAGGAGTGGTTGGGTTGAGCAGGGTGAGTTACTACAGGAAACAGTAGGCGTGGTTGGGTTGAGCAGGATGAGTTACTACAGGAACCAGTAGGAGTGGTTGGGTTGAGCAGGGTGAGTTACTACAGGAACCAGTAGGAGTGGTTGGGTTGAGCAGGGTGAGTTACTACAGGAACCAGTAGGAGTGGTTGGGTTGAGCAGGGTGAGTTACTACAGGAACCAGTAGGAGTGGTTGGGTTGAGCAGGGTGAGTTACTACAGGAACCAGTAGGAGTGGTTGGGTTGAGCAGGGTGAGTTACTACAGGAACCAGTAGGAGTGGTTGGGTTGAGCAGGGTGAGTTACTACAGGAACCAGTAGGAGTGGTTGGGTTGAGCAGGGTGAGTTACTACAGGAACCAGTAGGAGTGGTTGGGTTGAGCAGGGTGAGTTACTACAGGAAACAGTAGGAGTGGTTGGGTTGAGCAGGGTGAGTTACTACAGGAACCAGTAGGAGTGGTTGGGTTGAGCAGGGTGAGTTACTACAGGAAACAGTAGGAGTGGTTGGGTTGAGCAAGGTGAGTTACTGCAGGAAACAGTAGGAGTGGTCTGGCTGTTCACACCACTGCTGCAGCTGGCCACCACTTCCATTCCTGAGTATTATGGTTAAATCTTTCCTGAACTTTCAGAGGACTTGCCAGAACCTACCAAACTATAGCACAGAGGAACAATTGGCGGAAACCCAATCTTTGAAATCCAATGCTGACAAATTGCCCGGTGGTTGACTTTGCAAGGCATACTGGACCGTATAGATTTTTTCCTCTTTGTGTGTATGATTGTGTAAGAGCAGGGGCGAAGAGAATGCAATATTGTGTTTAATTAAATAATTCATAGGATATCTCATAACAGGCACATAATGTTCCTTGGTATTGAGAGAAAAAGTAAAGATAAATGTTATTTTTGTCATCTATTTGTCATCTATGGTTGTTCTGGGGGAGAGGAGAAACTCTGCCCCAGTAGGTGGATCCCTCTTCCTGGCCAAGTCCTCTCGATGCCCAGCACATATTTTATGGTTTTATCAAGTCCTATGAATCACCAAGCTCACTAAAAGGAAATCACGAGATCTGAGAAAAGGAATTTTTATGATTTATTCCAGGAAAGCTACATATTTCCCAAATCTCAATGGAAATTAGGCCTATCTGCCAACACAGAATTGCTGTTTTGCACCTTAATGGCAAAATGATCAACATTTGTACCCACGTTCAGGAGTATTCTACATTGGATATTTGTTTGTTTGCAAGTGACGACTAAACTGCATTGTTTAGGCCAATCAGGTTGGTTCTCGTCTGAGGTGTCTGTTATTGGGGTTTGAACCAAAAGGTCTGTAGAAGCTCTGCCGACCCAGACGGTAACCCGGGGGAGAATAAAACAGATCAGAGCTGTCGATTGGCCCTTCTAGCTGACAGGTTAATGAATGGAGAGGGCAGATCTGAAGGTAGTCACGCTGAGCAGGCCTGCAGTGATAGGCCTGTAGTTCAGACAGAGCCACTACCCTCCACACCCCCTTGCCCCCCCACTGAGTCTGCTACTCCCAGCCCTGAAGGATACCCTTTATTTATTCATCCAGTTGGTTCTTTCACGCGGGGCCACCTTGGGGCAAATTTAATTGTGCACCGTCTGGGCTTTCGTTTGTCTCTCGGTCTCTGTCTCTCACAATGGATTTCTTTGGATGGCACTTCACTGTCACAAAAGGCTAGGGAAACAATGAATTCCACCGTGTCCGTCTTGCATTTGTTGAAGATGTAATGATACCTTTGCCTGATGGCGTTGTCTGGGGCTGGTTAAAAGTGCCCTGTTCTGTCGTGTCTGACAGCTTGTCCCAGAGTCCTCCTTTTACATTTAAAAAAACCTAAAATATAGCAGATAATTGCGTCTGTTGCCATAGTACTCTTGAGTCAGAGGTCAGGGCTGTAGCAGTAACATTAAAGTAGTTGTTTTTATAGTCTTTCTGTTGGAAGGGTTGTCAGACTCTTACACACTGGGCCTTGTTCAATCAAAAGTACCCCTGCTCTGTTTAAGGCTCATGGTTGTCACTAACCTGTCCTTCAGCATTTCGTAGTGGGCCCACTGTGATGGCTGAGGAAGCAGAGGAAGAATGAGGCTTATTCAGGGTGGTTAATTAGCTTGTCCAGTGGAGGTGAGAAGTGCTTCAGTCAGAGGAATGAGCCGGTTGTTTGAAATGAACAGGATACCACAGGGATTTGCTATCTGGGAGAGACAGATTTACCTAATCCTGCCAACAGCAGTCCTCTCTCTCCTCTCGCTTTCACTTTCTCCACCATACCACACTTATTTTCACTCTCCCCACACCCGCCCAGACACTCTCCTCTCCTGCTGCACACAGTCATCAAACACATTTGTGTCAGCCTCACTTCATTGACTAGCTCCTGGTGGGTTCCTCCCTATAGCCAGAGGATGAATCCTCTCCCAGCACTGATAGAAATGTGTTGCCTGCCGCGCGCGCCCTAGCCCGGCGGCGCGCCCTAGCCCGGCGGAGGCCCGGCGGCGCGCCCTAGCCCGGCGGTGGCCCGGCGGAGGCCCGGCGGCGCGGCCACATGCTTGTTGTCATCCCTGCTGCTCCCCAGATAAATTGGCCTTGTATACTGGGATTTACAACACCTCAGGCTAAAACTGCAAATGAAAAGATTATAGTTTATTCATCATCAAACTAGTCTTGAAACAGTACAACATGTTGATTAAATACCGTATAGTGGACCCAATTGTAGCACTGTTAAAGACACTAGTTTACTGAGCCATGTTCCAATTTTTGTCTCTTAAAATCTTCCTGTAAAAGTTTTTTTCCCTGCACAGCTGATGTAGTCACTGTGACCCAAGGTAGAAAGCGAACCAGCAGTGTTTTTAAACCGCCGGGGTCCGGTGGTTCGCCTCTTTTTGCCTGTAAGTAGGATGACAGAGCACCGCGAGCCGCGAGAATTGGATCCTTCCTTTCAATCTGCCAGCTGAGCCGGTGCCAACCAAGGCAGTAAAGCTGGTGTGGCCGGCCATACCAATCATTCTGTCCAGCCTTTTTATTGCTTGGTCTCCCCCACCCCTCAACAGCTATCAGAACATCCAGCTGGATCCAACGGTCAACGGGTCACATCCCCAGTACCAAACCCAGGCAGGCCTGGCATTGTTCCTGTCAGAGGGTTCACAGGGAAGGAAAGTAAAAGTGGGCACATTATAGCTCCTTGAGAAGAGCTGGAGGACAGGAAAGAGCCTCCTGTACGGCAACAGTCCCGTTTCTTGTATTTAGGGAATTTGATCATTTTGCTGATGGCAAATACTCCCCACCGTGTAAGTTATCTTTGAGTGGAAGACTTACATATATATTTTTTTATTTATTTAACTAGGCAAGTCAGTTAAGAACAAACTCTTATTTAGATGACGGCCTACCAAAAGGCCTCCTGCGGGGACAGGGACTGAGATTAAACATACTATAAAAATATCGGACAAAACACACATCACGACAAGACACAACACTACATAAAGAGACCGAGACGACAACACAGCATGGTAGCAACACAACATGGCAGCAGGCCAGCAGCACAACATGGTAGCAGGACAAACACGGTACAAGCATTGTTGGGGACAGACAACAGCACAAAGTGCAAAAAGGTAGAGACAACAATACAGCACCTGAAGCAGCCACAAGTGTCAGTAAGAGTGTCCATGATTGAGTCTTCAAATGTAGTGGTGGAGATAAAACTGTCAGTAAGAGTGTCCATGATTGAGTCTTTGAATGAAGAGATTGAGATAAAACTGTCAGTAAGAGTGTCCATGATTGAGTCTTTGAATGAAGAGATTGAGATAAAACTGTCAGTAAGAGTGTCCATGATTGAGTCTTTGAATGAAGAGATTGAGATAAAACTGTCAGTAAGAGTGTCCATGATTGAGTCTTTGAATGAAGAGATTGAGATAAAACTGTCAGTAAGAGTGTCCATGATTGAGTCTTCGAATGAAGAGATTGAGATAAAACTGTCAGTAAGAGTGTCCATGATGGAGTCTTTGAATGAAGAGATTGAGATAAAACTGTCAGTAAGAGTGTCCATGATTGAGTCTTTGAATGAAGAGATTGAGATAAAACTGTCAGTAAGAGTGTCCATGATTGAGTCTTTGAATGAAGAGATCCCGTTTGAGGTGTTTGCTGCAGCCTGTTCCAGTCACTAGCTGCAGGAACTGAAGAGGAGCGACCCAGGGATGTGTGTGCTTTGGGGACCTTTAACAGAATGTGACTTGCAGAACAGGTGTTGTATGTGGAGGATGAGGGCTGCAGTAGATATCTCAGATAGGAGGGAGTGAGGCCTAAGAGGGTTTTATAAATAAGCATCAACCAGTGGGTCTTGCGACAGGTATACAGAGATGACCAGTTTACAGAGGAGTATAGAGTGCAGTGGTTTGTCCTATAAGGAGCATTGGTGTCAAATCTGATGGCCGAATGGTAAAGAACATCTAGCCGCTCGAGCTGACCCTTACCTACCGATCTATAAATTACGTCTCTGTAATCTAGCATGGGTAGGACGGTCATCTAAATCAGGGTTAGTTTGGCCGCTGGGTTGAAAGAGGAGTGATTACCATAGAGGAAACCAAGTATAGATTTAACTTAAGCCTGCAGCTTGGATATGTGCTGAGAGAAGGACAGTGTGCCATCTAGTCATACTCCCAAGTACTTGTATGAGGTAGTAAGCTCTAAACTGAGGTAGTAATCACACTGTTGGGGAGAGGGGCATTCTTCACACACTTGAGGTGTGTGGCTGTTTTGTGTCCAGTGAGTTGGGGGGGGTAATCTAACATGGCAGGTTCTAAATATTTTTTTCATGAGACTTCTCTCATTTTATCCATTGTCACAGCTACAGCTCTACCCTCCTAATAAAATGTTTTTTTTTTCACTCATCTCTTATTGACAGAACTTCTATCTAGTCAGTCAGTGAATACAGGTGAACGTCAGGCTCAGTTAATCGTCTGTTAGTCATCTGCACCACAGGCTTTATAGAGGACAGGTCTGTTGTCTATTTACGTGACAGCTACTCAACTACCAACTACTCTATATAGCCACACTTCTAAGTGTTTGTTTGTTTGCTCATAGAGAACCTTTTTTATTTTTTGAAACAGCCATTTTGATTTCAATGGACATCTGATTCAGTCTGAGGAGCTATAAGCCGTACCACTACCCTCCTGCTGGAAAGACAAACCCTCCCCCCTCATAGGTTTGCTCTCCAGATCACTGTTATTTCCCCACGTGTTTCCTGGTGACAGATGGGCTTGAAAACGAGTGGGATGGAGAGATGAAGGGGAGTCTGTGAAGAGGGAGGTGGCCAGACATGAAAGGGGGAGAGAGAGAGAGCGAGAGAGGGGCATTTCCAGCCTGACTAAAGAGACTGACACAGTGGGCGGAGGGACAAAGAGAGAAGAGGGAGGAAGGTGTAGAGATGTAGAAAGAGACGAGAAAGAAGAAACTGACTTCTGTTTATCTGTAGCAGCAGACTTTTCTCCTCTTATTACCAGGCATATTTCACATCTATATTCCTATATTCACCAGTCCTTACTGTTATAAAGGATATTTTCTTGGAGCGTGTTAATTTAGCTGAAGGTCAGTGTGCTGACTTAATAAAGCAATACCATGGAGTGGATATTAGATGCTAACAAAGGGCAGTGTGACAATTTTCAAACCTCGTACCAAATATCTACAGTATACCAGGCCATTGAACTAGACTTCTATTTTATTTGTACAAATACTGTGTTTTTAATTTTTTTTTTTACCAAAATTGCTCCGACGGGAAATCCTTCCCAAACTGAGACGAGGAGGGCCTTTGTGGAGAGATGTTATGTTTGAGAACTCTTTCTCTCCTCTCTCGCCCTCTGTCTCTCAGGACATTCAATTCAAAGGGCTTTATTGGTAAGGGATATATCTGGTTACATTTCCCAAGAAAATGGAATAGACCATGAACAAAAGGGAATTGTAAAAGGGAAACATTAATTAACATTATATTATTTTAATACTTTTGAGTGTAGACATTTCAAATGTTATATTATTGGCTATGTACAGTGTTGTAACAATGAGCAGGTAAGTAGTTGAAGTATGAAAGGGAACGGTCGGTTCAGGCTCAAGGATGTTGCTGTTAGTGGTCTGTTCAATATATCTCCAGCAGTTGGAGGGGTGGTCTGTTCAATATATCTCCAGCAGCTGGAGGGGTGGTCTGTTCAATATATCTCCAGCAGCTGGAGGGGTGGTCTGTTCAATATATCTCCAGCAGCTGGAGGGGTGGTCTGTTCAATATATCTCTAGCAGTTGGAGGGGTGGTCTGTTCAATATATCTCCAGCAGCTGGAGGGGTGGTCTGTTCAATATATCTCCAGCAGCTGGAGGGGTGGTCTGTTCAATATGTCTCCAGCAGCTGGAGGTGTGGTCTGTTCAATATATCTCCAGCAGCTGGAGGGGTGGTCTGTTCAATATATCTCCAGCAGCTGGAGGTGTGGTCTGTTCAATATATCTCCAGCAGCTGGAGGGGTGGTCTGTTCAATATATCTCCAGCAGTTGGAGGGGTGGTCTGTTCAATATATCTCCAGCAGTTGGAGGGGTGGTCTGTTCAATATATTTCCAGCAGTTGGAGGGGTGGTCTGTTCAATATATCTCCAGCAGTTGGAGGGGTGGGGGAAGGAGGCTTCCTGCTGGGGGGGGGCTAGGGGGACAGGGGGTCTTTGTGTGGCGGGTTAGAGACCCTCTGGTTTTCTCTGGATTTTGACATGACTTTGAGAAGTTCACCTTGGTAGCTGATGAGTATGAAACATTATCTGTCCTGTCAATAATTTATCAGAGGCCTATATTCCATTTTTCATGATTAAACCAGGCAGTGATGCTGTTTGATGAGACTAAGCCCACCGTTGATATGAGCAGATTTCCTCCATGTTAAATAGCCTCGACGTAGATTCTCCATCCTTGAGCTGATTAGTGTGTCACTTTAACTGACGTGACTTTGTGCCATAAAGGTCCTTCAGTTACCTTGTAAAAGCCCAACCTAAACACTACTCTGCTGAGTGAGAAGTGAGAAGTGCACTTATAACCAAATATTATCCTGTGAACACCGCTCATACACACACACACACACACACCTTCCCAGCCTTGTAATATCCCTGAAAGCATTTCTCAAACAGCAGCATTCAAGCATTTTTCAGCATCGGCACACGGGCCTAGTGATGTAGCACATCCATCGGTGTGAATCCACTCCTCTCCCATTCACCCGGCTAGGGGAGAAAGGGGTGCCTATCAGGACACTGCCGTAAGCCGCGCTTCCAATCCCAAACCCTTTCTGACTGCCGAGTAAAGTGGATTTCGGAAACAGCGGGACCGAGGTAACAGCCCATACTTATCAAGCAGACAACCTCATTTTCTCCCCTCTGCTCCCGGCTTGGCCAGGGCTGCAGACAGTCCATGTTTTCAAGACGAACAGTGGGCCCCACAACGCAGGGCAGAATAGATTAGACCTCGCTACCTGTAATACGGTTTCCTTCTGACACCTCCCATCCCTGCCCATAACACTCCTCCCCTGTAACTCCACAGCTGTGTGAAATGAAACTATTTCAGCACAGAACGATTTCAGGGCCCTATGAAGCCCTGGCATAACGATTGGTTGTAGTCTATAGGCATTGGAAGAGTATATACGTTTGTTGTTCACTAGCTTCTCTCTGTGTTCTCAAGTAAACAATGGAGGAATAGTCTGTGGCCCTGCAGATATCAAGATATCTGTGGATTAAAATAACACAACTCTCTTCACTGGAAGAAACACATTCTCTGACTTTGTTTGCAACTCAGACATGAGGAAAGTGTTGCATCTTTTTGGCAACGACAAGTTCAGTAGTGTGTGCAACTCTTCTCTTTTTCCAGGTATTCCTTTGGGATGCAGTTATGAAAGCCAAAGTTAAGTTTGCCTCCGGTTGTCAAAGATTGAGACTTTTCTCTTGTAGAAGTTTTGATGGTAGAGGTGCCTTTTTTGTGTAGTTTCAAATGTAGTTTGTTGGCCTCGTTGTTGGTAGAGCTCTCTCCCTGGCTGAGATGATCTTGTCCTCGAGTCTCTTCTTCTTTCTCTCCTTAACCCCACGGGGTCGTCCTCTCCTCTCCTACATCCACCTGCTTCTTAACCACTCTCTCCCTGGCTGAGATGATCTTGTCCTCGAGTCTCTTCTTCTTTCTCTCCTTAACCCCACGGGGTCGTCCTCTCCTCTCCTACATCCACCTGCTTCTTAACCACTCTCTCCCTGGCTGAGATGATCTTGTCCTCGAGTCTCTTCTTCTTTCTCTCCTTAACCCCACGGGGTCGTCCTCTCCTCTCCTACATCCACCTGCTTCTTAACCACTCTCTCCCTGGCTGAGATGATCTTGTCCTCGAGTCTCTTCTTCTTTCTCTCCTTAACCCCATGGGGTCGTCCTCCCCTCTCCTACATCCACCTGCTTCTTAACCACTCTCTCCCTGGCTGAGATGATCTTGTCCTCGAGTCTCTTCTTCTTTCTCTCCTTAACCCCACGGGGTCGTCCTCTCCTCTCCTACATCCACCTGCTTCTTAACCACTCTCTCCCTGGCTGAGATGATCTTGTCCTCGAGTCTCTTCTTCTTTCTCTCCTTAACCCCACGGGGTCGTCCTCTCCTCTCCTACATCCACCTGCTTCTTAACCACTCTCTCCCTGGCTGAGATGATCTTGTCCTCGAGTCTCTTCTTCTTTCTCTCCTTAACCCCACGGGGTCGTCCTCTCCTCTCCTACATCCACCTGCTTCTTAACCACTCTCTCCCTGGCTGAGATGATCTTGTCCTCGAGTCTCTTCTTCTTTCTCTCCTTAACCCCACAGGGTCGTCCTCCCCTCTCCTACATCCACCTGCTTCTTAACCACTCTCTCCCTGGCTGAGATGATCTTGTCCTCGAGTCTCTTCTTCTTTCTCTCCTTAACCCCACGGGGTCGTCCTCCCCTCTCCTACATCCACCTGCTTCTTAACCACTCTCTCCCTGGCTGAGATGATCTTGTCCTCGAGTCTCTTCTTCTTTCTCTCCTTAACCCCACAGGGTCGTCCTCCCCTCTCCTACATCCACCTGCTTCTTAACCACTCTCTCCCTGGCTGAGATGATCTTGTCCTCGAGTCTCTTCTTCTTTCTCTCCTTAACCCCACGGGGTCGTCCTCTCCTCTCCTACATCCACCTGCTTCTTAACCACTCTCTCCCTGGCTGAGATGATCTTGTTCTCGAGTCTCTTCTTCTTTCTCTCCTTAACCCCACAGGGTCGTCCTCTCCTACATCCAACTGCTTCTTAACCACTCTGTCCTCTGGCTGTAGACTGCACGGCCTCCTGGGTTTTGTTGGACAAATATCACTAAAACATTCATCCCCTCCATATTTGTTGCACTTTCAAAATGTGAAACTGCTGTTGTCAACTCTGCTATTCATTGGGAGATAGAATTGGCCTGGTTTCATCTTTTATCTGCTGTGTTTGGATTTGTAATGTTGTTTCTCAAACATTTGCTCATTAACCTTTAATGATAACCAAAAAACACTGAAATTCTGGCTGCACTGTAAATAGGATTTTTAAAGTTGGTTGAAAAAAATGCTTACGGCTCAAGTCTATTCCCGTCGTAATTGTCTATTCCCGCCCTGTTGTAATCCCTATGGGTCTCAGTAAGGGTGTACTGTAGACAGTTGTAAAATGTTGTTCACCCTGAGCACTGTGGTAATAGCACTGAACATACACACATTGTAAACCAACAGGAGATACAAGAAGATTCATGATGTTTATACTGGGGGGTGTGTGTTTATAATGGGGGGGCTGATGGAATTCCTCTGTTTCCAAACCTGGTTTGTGTATTTAGTTTATAGTGAAGCGCTCAGTGTCTTCACACTCTGTGATAAGCTGGCCTGCAAATATAAACTCTGTGCAGATGCTACTACGAAGACTTTTCATCACCTGGACTTACCTCGCTTCAAGCCAGCCACGTGATCCGCGCTGTTGTGTAGCGAGCTAGCCACAGAGCAGGGCGCTGTTGTGTAGCGAGCTAGCCACAGAGCAGGGCGCTGTTGTGTAGCGAGCTAGCCACAGAGCAGGGCGCTGTTGTGTAGCGAGCTAGCCACAGAGCAGGGCGCTGTTGTGTAGCCGAGCTAGCCACAGAGCAGGGCGCTGTTGTGTAGCGAGCTAGCCACAGAGCAGGGCGCTGTTGTGTAGCGAGCTAGCCACAGAGCAGGGCGCTGTTGTGTAGCGAGCTAGCCACAGAGCAGGGCGCTGTTGTGTAGCGAGCTAGCCACAGAGCAGGGATGGCTGCTGTATTGCTCCAGCCTCTGCATCAGCAGAGCGTTGGCCACGAGATGAATGACCCTGGATCTTTAATTTATTTTTTATTTTACCTTTATTTAACCAGGTAGGCTAGTTGAGAACACCTTTATTTAACCAGGTAGGCTAGTTGAGAACAAGTTCTCATTTACAACTGTGACCTGGCCAAGATAAAGCATAGCAGTGTGAACAGACAACAACACAGATGGAGTAAACAATAAACAAGTCAATAACACAGTAGAAAAAAGAAAAAAAGAGTCTCTATACATTGTGTGCAAAAGGCATGAGGAAGTAGGTGGATAATTACAATTTAGCAGATTAACACTGGAGTGATAAATGATCAGATGGTCATGTGCAGGTAGAGATACTGTTGTGCAAAAGAGCAGAAAAGTAAATAAATAAAAACAGTATGGGGATGAGGTAGGTAAATTGGGTGGGCTATTTACCGATGGATTGAGTGTGTCAAGGGAAGAGGCAGCTTGTGGTCCAGCCCCACTCCAGTCGCTTTGCTCTGCTGACTAGGGATGTTGTGTGTCTGCGCTTTAAAGCATATGGTCAGACAATTTGACACCATCGCCCTTAGAATACGCCTCGGCAGAGCCCTCTCTCTTCCACTGCTCCTGCTTCAAAGCTGCTAAAGGCGGTCATTTTGTCTCAAACGGTGTGATTTGGACCCCCAGAGCCCAGCTTCCCCAACTGTTCCAACAGCAGCTGAAGACGGAGATGATTAAGCGTGTGATGGTGCTCGAGGCCTGCTGGAGAGGACAAGTCCCAATGCAGTAGCTCCACACAGGTCTCTCTCCATCTGTCTCACAAGCCAACATATAAATACACAGCCTGCTGTTGTGCCACAGTCACAGGCCTGCCCATTATAGACACACAGGTCCGTTAGACCTATTGATGTGGTGTGATCAACCTCTTGCTACAGTTTAAGGAGCTTTTAAGACCACAGTCTCCATATATGTTATGACGGAACATGTGTAGCTCCTTTCAGGAAGTTTACTATTTTGCTTTCCCCAATGGTCTTTCTAAGCGAAGAGATTCTGTCTTAACACTTAGAATAAATGGAAAAGAGAGCAAGAGGGAAAGACGGAGCCAGTCTCATCTTATCTGTTGTCTGTAGCTTGTGAGGTGTAGAAATTGCTCTCTGTGTTGCTTGTCCTATGAGCTACGTGTTGCTCGGTCTGTCTGCGTGCTACGTGTTGCTCGGTCTGTCTGCGTGCTACGTGTTGCTCGGTCTGTCTGCGTGCTACGTGTTGCTCGGTCTGTCTGCGTGCTACGTGTTGCTCGGTCTGTCTGCGTGCTACGTGTTGCTCGGTCTGTCTGCGTGCTACGTGTTGCTCGGTCTGTCTGCGTGCTACGTGTGGCTCGGTCTGTCTGCGTGCTACGTGTGGCTCGGTCTGTCTGCGTGCTACGTGTGGCTCGGTCTGTCTGCGTGCTACGTGTGGCTCGGTCTGTCTGCGTGCTACGTGTGGCTCGGTCTGTCTGCGTGCTACGTGTGGCTCGGTCTGTCTGCGTGCTACGTGTGGCTCGGTCTGTCTGCGTGCTACGTGTGGCTCGGTCTGTCTGCGTGCTACGTGTGGCTCGGTCTGTCTGCGTGCTACGTGTGGCTCGGTCTGTCTGCGTGCTACGTGTGGCTCGGTCTGTCTGCGTGCTACGTGTGGCTCGGTCTGTCTGCGTGCTACGTGTGGCTCGGTCTGTCTGCGTGCTACGTGTGGCTCGGTCTGTCTGCGTGCTACGTGTGGCTCGGTCTGTCTGCGTGCTACGTGTGGCTCGGTCTGTCTGCGTGCTACGTGTGGCTCGGTCTGTCTGCGTGCTACGTGTGGCTCGGTCTGTCTGCGTGCTACGTGTGGCTCGGTCTGTCTGCGTGCTACGTGTGGCTCGGTCTGTCTGCGTGCTACGTGTGGCTCGGTCTGTCTGCGTGCTACGTGTGGCTCGGTCTGTCTGCGTGCTACGTGTGGCTCGGTCTGTCTGCGTGCTACGTGTGGCTCGGTCTGTCTGCGTGCTACGTGTGGCTCGGTCTGTCTGCGTGCTACGGTGTGGCTCGGTCTGTCTGCGTGCTACGTGTTGCTTGTCCTATGTTGCTCTGCATGTGTTCACTGCTCATTGTTACAAATTATTTACCCCTTTTTCTCCCCAACTTCGTGATATTGGTAGTTAGTCTTGCGTCCTCCAAAACACGACCCGCCAAGTTGTACTGCTTCTTGACACAATGCTTGCTTAACCCGGTAGCCAGCCATACCAATGTTTTGGAGGAAACACTGTACACCTGGCGACCGTGTCAGCGTGCATTGTGTCCGGCCTGCCACAGGAGTTGCTAGTGCGACGCTGGGCCAAACCCTCCCCAAACCCAGGCGAAGCTGGGCCAAACCCTCCCCAAACCCAGGCGACGCTGGGCCAAACCCTCCCCAAACCCAGGCGACGCTGGGCCAAACCCTCCCCAAACCCAGGCGACGCTGGGCCAAACCCTCCCCAAACCCAGGCGACGCTGGGCCAAACCCTCCCCAAACCCAGGCGACGCTGGGCCAAACCCTCCCCTATCCCAGGCGACGCTGGGCCAATTGTGCGCCACCTCATGGGTCTTCGGGTCGCGGCCGGCTGCAACACAGCCTGGATCGAACCAGGGTCTGTAGTGACGCAGCTAGCACTACGTTGGAGTGCCTCGGACCCCAGCGCCACTCGGTAGGCCCTCACTGGACATTGTTTGTCTGTGCTGTTATTGTAATAGTTTTTAATAACCCCCAGGGACGGCTGTTGAAAATTATCCGGCTGGCTAAAACAGTCACTTTTACTGAAACGTTGATTTAATGTGCACTGTCCCTGTAAAAATAAACTCAAGTCAACAGAATAAACTATTATTTTTAGTTTATGGTTACCTGGCTGCAGTGAAGGGGACTGAGCGGCCATATTGCCTCTAATGAATACCATGTATAACTTCTCCATGGGAACGCGACGGGGCAACTGGCGCTTTGAGAGAGAGAAATTACCCCCAGAAGATAAATGTCAGAACTGCTGCTGCGATCATACCACAGACCTGGTAACTCTCCCTCCTTTCCTCCTCTCCTGAGATGTCACCTCCTTGGAACATAACGGCATCATTTAAACTACATTGAACATGCAGACACTTATTTTAATGCTGTTCGTTGCGTTAAAACTGGTTTCAGAATCCTTTAATTATTCTGTTTCACCCCTGCAGAACTGATAATAGTGGGTATTTATCTAAACAATACCACTGTGTGACTCTGGGTGAATGTCTCAATTATTTCTCTGGCAAATGCAGAGCAATTGTTGTCAGTGAGGTTTACCATTACGCAGGGATAAATGGCTGGAAGAAAGCCTTCCAACACCTTCCTTTCCCTTCTCATTAAAGCACTTTTGCAGGGAGAGGGACTTGGGAACGGGATGAGATTTGTCTCTGCCTTGCCTCTTGCCAGTGAATTCTTGTGGGCTGGTTTTGGCTGTGGGTTGTCGTGAACTAGCAGGAAGACATTTTGTACTGAATTTGACATTGATTAGTTTGTGTTCAGATCTGTTTTGTACTGTCTGTTTTAAGCTTTAGTTATGAATATAGAATGTATGAGTCAGTAATTGTGTTTTGTGTGAGTCGGTGATGGTTTTGAAATGTGACTTAGTGATTGATTTGAAGTGGAATTGCAGGTGAACAGAGGTCACAGCCTGAATCTAAATGAAAATACATGAGTTACTGTTCTAGGGCCCATACTGTTTTGCTTCCTGTCAAAGGCTGTTCAAGTCAACAAGAACGTACTGCCATAGTTGTAATTAAACAAACTAACTCCAACCCCTCTTCCTCTCTCCTCTCCAGGCACGGCGGCGAGGCCCTTCAGCCCCTTCTGGTTCTCAGTGGAGCCGTGGGACACACTGGCTGTGAGAGGTGCCCCAGCACTGCTCAACTGCTCAGCGCACAGCGGAGACCCTGCCTCGGAGCCCACTGCGCCCCAAGCCCGTGTGGAGTGGAAGAAGGATGGAACCTTCCTGAGCCTGGCGCCAGACGACGGGCGGCGGCGTGTCCTGCCTGACGGCTCGCTGCTCATCTCTAGCGTGGTGCACTCCAAGCACAACAAGCCCGACGAGGGCACGTACCAGTGTGTGGCCACCATCGACAGCCTGGGAACCATCGCCAGCCGCACCGCCCGCCTCACCGTGGCAGGTAGGACCCATACACAGAACACATATCATACTGGGTTCTATTTCATTCTCTGGGTAAGACTGAGGAGGGAGAGAGGGAGTTGAAAGGCAGTAATAAATGATGTATGTAATGAGTGAGGAAGAGGAAAGAGAAGAGGGACTGGTATACAGTGTAAATTAAAAGTGCACTAATTGATCCAGGCTGACCACATTACCTGTCCTAAGAACACAGCACTGAGAAAAGGCCTCTGTTGTGAAACTCTGTTGTCCAACTGTGGTATTGGTGCTTATTTTCAGTATATTTTCAATATGTGTTGCTGCACTGTCTCAAACATGAGGGGGGGTCTGGTTGTGATGTCGCTGTGGGCTCTGCAAGCTGCAGGGCTGTACAATGTGACCTTGTTTCATTTGGGTGAGAGAGCCGAGCAGAGCAGCAGGGATTGTTAGGTGTTTGAGCTGGGTCTTGCCCCGAAATTCAATTTGCAGGCGGAGGAGCGCAGGAATGCAATTATGTTCTCCCTCAGCCCTGTTATGTTGGAGAGGGGGGTGTGGACGACTGGAGAGGGCCTTCATCTTCGACTCCGCCAGAGTAGCCTTCTCAGGTGTGGGTGTGAAGTCACTCTCACGGTGATCTCTGACTGCATGTGTTATCATAACCTTTGGAGCTAATGAGCTCGCCTTCGTTGAGGAGAGCGGACGACCGTTGGACGGCAGAAAAACGGCTCTACTACAGCAGTGTTTTCCAACCAGGGCTGCCTGGCCTATCTACAGGGGCTACCTGTCCAATCCTCAGGGGGTACTAGGACCCCTGGGGTTACCTGGCCTATCTACAGGGGGTACTAGGACCCCTGGGGGTACCTGGCCTATCCACAGTGTGTCTAGGACCCTCTTGGGGTACCTGGCCTATCTACAGGGGGTACTAGGACACCTGGGGTTACCTGGCCTATCCACAGTGTTTTTAGGACCCCCTTGGGGTACCTAGCCTATCCACAGGGGGTACTAGGACACCTGGGGGTACCTGTCCTTTCCACAGGGGGTACTAGGGCGCTTGGGGTGTACCTGGCCTATCCACAGGGGCTACTAGGACCCCTGGGGGTGCCTAGCCTCAGGGGCTTCATGGACCCCTGGGGGTGCCTGGCCTATCCACGGGGGCTACTATGACCCCTGGGGGTGCCTGGCCTATCCACAGGGGCTACTATGACCCCTGGGGGTGCCTGGCCTATCCACGGGGGCTACTATGACCCCTGGGGGTGCCTGGCCTATCCACGGGGGCTACTATGACCCCTGGGGGTGCCTGGCCTATCCACAGGGGGTACTAGGACCCCTGGGGGTGCCTGGCCTATCCACAGGGGGTACTAGGACCCCTGGGGGTGCCTGGCCTATCCACAGGGGCTACTATGACCCCTGGGGGTGCCTGGCCTATCCACAGGGGGTACTCTAGGCAGAGCAGAATTCAGTTGGTGCTACAGTAACCGAAAAGATTGAACCACTGTACTACATTACCCATCATTCCATGCAGAACATTTCCTGTTTTATCACAGTGAAGACTGTTCTACCTAGTGTCTGTTTTACCTAGTGTTTTACCTAGTGTCTGTTTTACCTAGTGTCTGTTTTACCTAGTGTACAGACTAGCATGATATGTCATTGTCTTTAGGCCTTTCAATGTTAACACTGTGATGCGATGGGACACTGAATAAACGATGGCGTCAGATGACTTGACATTGTTTGCAGCCTGCGGGAGGTGTGTGTCCACAGCTATCCCCTACTCCACTCGATCACATGGACTGACCAGGCACTATCATCATGGGAAATCTCCTGACCTATCAGGTCACACTGCCGCATCAAAATAATCAACCACAAGAGAGCGTGCGTGTCTGCGTGTCTGCGTGTGTGTGTGTGTGTGTGGCTTCATGGTATCTGGTGGAGTCTGACTCTGTACAGCCATCCATCAATCTGTGTCAGTGTGGTCAGTGCATGTTTTATGTAGACAGCAGCACTCTGAGGGAAAGGGTCTAGGAACAGGTCCTGCTATAAAACGATACAACCACAGAGTCAATGAGATTCACCCGGGTCAACTGTTATGGGATTTAAATCCATTTTACAGAGGCATAGAGCTGGGCTACATCTCCTACTTGTTCTTAGAGGCATAGAGCTGGGCTACATCTCCTACTTGTCCTTACAGAGGCATAGAGCTGGGCTACATCTCCTACTTGTCCTTACAGAGGCATAGAGCTGGGCTACATCTCCTACTTGTCCCACATACAGTGCCCGCTGTAATTATTAGGACAGATGAGGCATTTTGGACTCTATACTCCAAAACTTTAATTTGAGAGTTTTTCCATCCATGTCAGGTGAACTGTTTAGAAATGACACTTTCTAACATTTTGTACACAGTCCCCACATTTATAGGGAGTCAAAGTATTGGGACACATTCACTTATGTGTATTAAAGTAGTAAAAATGTTGTATTTGGCCCCATATTCATATAATGTAATGACTACATCAGGCTTGTGACTCTACACATCTGTTGGATCATTTGCTGGTTTTGGTTGTTTCAGATTATTTGGTGTCCAGTAGAAATGAATGGTAAATAATGCATTGTTATTTTTTTATTGTAAATAAACATGTTTCTACACTCTTCTACATGAATGTGGATACTACCATGATTACGGATAATCCTGAATGAATCGTGAATAGTGATGAGTGAGAAAGATGGACGCACAAATATACCCCCAGGACATGCTACCCTCTCACCATTACAATAACAGGGAGGTTAGCATTTTATATCATACCCCCAAGACATGCTACCCTCTCACCATTACAATAACAGGGAGGTTAGCATTTTATATCATACCCCCCAAGACATGCTACCCTCTCACCATTACAATAACAGGGGAGGTTAGCATTTTATATCATATCCCCAAGACATGCTACCCTCTCACCATTACAATAACAGGGGAGGTTAGCATTTTATATCATATCCCCAAGACATGCTACCCTCTCACCATTACAATAACAGGGGAGGTTAGTATTTTTGTGGGGTATGATATTTGTGCGTCTAACGTTCTCACTCATCATTATTATCTGTAATCGTGGTAGCATCCACATTTTTGGCTTGAATACAGACACACATCCTGCCCACGTCGCCCAATGATCAGTCTCCAGCTGGCTGTCAGGTTGGCAATAGAAAGGTTAATTGCGACGTGGCGGGAGCAAGCCATTACAGTGGAGAACGGCCTGGAAATGGGGCCGTGGGTGCGACCTCTGAGATGTAATGGCGATAGCGGGCGCGGCACGCTGACAAATGCAGGGAGTAATATCAGTGATTGATGGGAGGAAGGCATGTCATTCCCCTGATCCCTCTCTAGAGAAGTCTTTGCTTCAATACCCCACCCCCCTCCTGTCTGTCTGTCCTCTCTCATCTCTCCCACTCTAGTTTAGGGCTGGGCGATATAGCCAAAATATATCACTGTATTTAAAAAAATAAAAAAAAGACGGTATTTGACTTATGTTTTTGAATAATAAAAGTTGTACATTTGCTTTGAGTAGTGAGCGACACTAGGGTTGGCAAGTGATTTCAATGAGTCTTTGTCCATTCTGATTGTTTTATATTGTTCAATTCAACCCAAACTAATTTTCAGTATTATCATACGTTTCCTGCACTCATTTGACACAACTTCTACACTGCCATGTAGGGCTGCACGATATGGGCAGACAAGGCATTCATTTTAACCAGATGTTGCATTTGTGATTTGACTTGTAATTTAGAGCTAAACACTTGGGTGAACTGTTGGAATCATGGAAATGGAATGATTATTCTAATTCTATAGTTAAAATAAAATAGTGGGCACTTTAACTAGTGTGGTTTGACGTGAAAATGAAAAATGCCAGGGAGGAGTTATTGTCACAGGGTAGGAAACCAAAGTGTTGATAAGTGTTCACTAGAGAGCTACATTGAATGTTTTCTCTTAGCTGCTTCATGTAGCTAACGTATTCCTCTTTTATTTAGAAGATACTGTTGCACAAACAACATGCTGATTTACGTCTACGCCATCACTGGTATTATCAGGCTGTATAGAAAAGTGTGTTTGTTCTGACTCAGTACATGTATTATCTAGCTAGCATTAATACATGCCCAACTTTAGGCCCAACTTTCTAAGAAAAGACAAACTAGCTGTTTGCAGATGTAAGAAACACAAACTAATAGTGTCATTTACAGAACGCTAGTGGATTTATATTAAGAACAGCGTATCACTTTTAACAAAGCAAAGTAAAAAAACTAAACCAATCTGTGCATCAATACTGGTATATCGTAAAATATGGTATTATACGGTATATCACCCAGCCCTACTCTAGTTTCACTCCCTCACACCATTCTGTCTCACTCTACCCTTCACACCATTCTGTCTCACTCTACCCTTCACACCATTCTGTCTCACTCTACCCCTCACACCATTCTGTCTCACTCTACCCCTCACCCCATTCTGTCTCACTCTACCCTGTCTCTCTACCCTTCACACCATTCTGTCTCACACCCTTCACACCATTCTGTCTCACTCTACCCCTCACACCATTCTGTCTCACTCTACCCCTCACACCATTCTGTCTCACTCTACCCCTCACACCATTCTGTCTCACTCTACCCTTCACACCATTCTGTCTCACTCTACCCCTCACACATTCTTTCACTCTACCCCTCCATTCACACCACACCATTCTAGTTTTCATCATTCCCCTCATCCCACTTTACCCCTCACACCATTCCTTCACTGTACCCCTCACCATTCTTTCACTCTATCCATCCACCCTATTTAATTCCCAAAATATATATTTTTAAAAATTGAACCTTTATTTAACTAGGCAAGTCAGTTAAGAACAAATTCTTATTTACAATGATGGCCGGTACAGTAGGTTAACTGCCTTGTTCAGGGGCAGAACAACATATGTTTTACCTTGTCAGCTTGGGGATTCGATCCAGCAACCTTTCGGTTACTGGCCCAACGCTCTAACCACTAGGCGGCCTGCCGCCCCTGTTCTCCCCTCTATTTCTGTTTCCTCGTGTGTGTGTGTGTGTGTGTGTGTGTGTGTGTGTGTGTGTGGATAGAAGTCATAGCCACACACAGATGGGGGTGGATTATAGCGTCCCTTGGCTAGGCAGCGTCATGTATTCAGCCTACAAGAGAGGGAGGGGGGGGGGGGTGTAGGGAGAGGAGGGGGGGGGGTGTAGGGAGAGGAGGGGGGGGGTGTAGGGAGAGGAGAGGGGGTGTAGGGAGAGGAGGGGGGGGGGGTGTAGGGAGAGGGGGGGGGGGGTGTAGGGAGAGGGGGGGGGGGGGTGTAGGGAGAGGAGGGGGGGGGGGTGTAGGGAGAGGAGAGGGGGTGTAGGGAGAGGAGGGGGGGGGTGTAGGGAGAGGGGGGGGTGTGGGGAGAGGAGGGGGGGGGGTGTAGGGAAAGGGGGGGGGGGTGTAGGGAGAGGGGGGGGGGTGTAGGGAGAGGAGGGGGGGGGGTGTAGGGAGAGGAGGGGGGGGGTGTAGGGAGAGGAGGGGGGGGGTGTAGGGAGAGGAGAGGGGGTGTAGGGAGAGGAGGAGGGGGGTGTAGGGAGAGGAGGGGGGGGGGGTGTAGGGAGAGGGGGGGGGGTGTAGGGAGAGGAGAGGGGGTGTAGGGAGAGGGGGGGGGTGTAGGGAGAGGAGAGGGGGTGTAGGGAGAGGAGGGGGGGGGGGTGTAGGGAGAGGAGGGGGGGGGTGTAGGGAGAGTGAGAAGGGGACAGGAGGAGGAGAGGGAGGGGAGAGGCAATAAGGCGGGGTGCGAGACTCCAGTAATGAGAATCCCTTCTCGCCCTGCCTAGTCTGCTCCCACACATCCTCCCTGCTCTCCGCCACAACGCCAGACTCTCTTTGAACTCATCCCCTTGAGACGGCTTTAGGTGAGCCGCTCAGCCGCACCCCACCACAGAACAATGGGGGCACCTCGATCTCTGTCCCGGCCCACCTTCCCTCTCTTGTCGATTTATTTTTATTTTTTATACCCCTTCTTGGTCGTCCCAGAAAATGGGATGATCACTCTTAGTTACTGTCACTCCTCGACCATGAGATTACAAAGGGACAGTCAGAGACACTTGTCAGTGTTGTTCAACATCCTCCCTGCCTTAGAGATGGTTACCACCCCCTACAGGAGTAGAAGCTGTAAGGTATAAAAACACGACTGTGTCATTTCTGTGATATTTATTACACATTTAGTGAGCTCGCAGATTTTAATCGATTTTGGAAAAAATGTAAGGATTTAGGGGGGTCTTGTGCAGGTTCTTTGACTCGTGAGATTCTTGAATATTTTTTTTCTGTATTTCTTTGAATCCCTTGTCTGTCCCTGGGAGGTGGCACTTCCAAAATGGTGGCCAACCGAGGTAATACTTGTATTGCTGGAAGCTTCTTTAGTGTTCAACTAGGACAGGCAATTATACACACACATACACCTCCCTCTACTCTCATACCAGTGACCTACCATCTCAGAGGGGTCTGAGCTATTCCCTGAGCTGTCTACATCCCTCCCTCTCAATCAATCAGCTTTTCCTCTCTCTCTCCCTCTCTCTCTCTCCCTCTCTCTCTCTCCCTCTCTCTCTCCCTCCCTCTCTCTCACTCCCTCTCTCTCCCACTCCCTCTCTCTCCCTCCCTCTCTCTCTCTCCCTCCCTCTCTCTCTCTCTCTCTCTCTCTCTATACCTCTCTCTCTACCTCTACCTCCCTCTCTCTCTCTACCTCTACCTCCATCTCTCTCTATCTCCCTCTCTCTTTACCTCCCTCTCTCTCTACCTCTACCTCTACCTTCTCACTCACTCAATTTGGGAGCAACACATCGTAGCTGCCTCACACAGCCCCATTTCACAGTTCCACAGAGACTGTCCCCAAGTCATCAAACACAACACAATAAACAAACAGTGGTGAATCCTCCCAATCACTACTGCAGCCCCCAGTGAAACGCACCAGCCGTGTCCTCTATTCAGTTTTCCTCTAGTTGTAATCAAGTCACTAAGGATTCAGAATATGAACCACCACAGAAATCCCACACTCCTCCTTAAAGATGCTCTATGCAGAAATCACTCCATTTCCTGGTTGCTAAAATTGTAGTAGTTTGGCTAATTTCAGTTTGTTAATAAACAAGCATTCATTGTGTAGTCATTGTACCATCTACACCGCTGTGAAGTATATTTTACACAACCAAATATTGTATTTTCAGCTGTTTGAAGCTGGTGAACAAAACCCAATGTAAAAGATGCAAAAACCAAACTTCAGAACGGGAAGCATAGAAATAGCACACACAGAACACATCTACCGCTTCTTAGTCTTGCTTTCAACGGGAATGAAAGATCTATAACTCACATTTCTATGTGAATTTGGTCATATCGCCCGAAAAGTTCTACATTGTAGCTTTAATGATGCTGCCGCTGATTGGTTGGATTGATGTCGAGGCCGTCGTCATGACAAATGGCTCCGACCTGGAAACCAGTTCAGGGTCACATCAACCTTATATTACACCAATTCTCCTCTGTCACCGACGAGCTAGTGTACCAGAGTTAGATATGAATTTAGAGCAGGACCGGCGGTGGAGCAGGACCGGCGGTGGAGAAGGACCGGCGGTGGAGCAGGACCGGCGGTGGAGCGAGAGACATGGAGACAGACGGACAGGGAAGAAGGAAGAGATGGGAGGAAGTTTCAGGACTGGATTTATTCAGTATGGACATGACAGCCTCCATTTTCTTTCCATCCACTGACTGATTGGGTCCACTGGCCCCGTGGAGTGGCTGACTGAGTTACTGCTGTATCTCTGCTGTCCAGACACCAGGCACAATTACACTGCCTGTGTGTGTGCCTGCCTGTGTGTGTGCCTGCCTGTGTGTGTGCCTGCCTGTGTGTGTGCCTGCCTGTGTGTGTGCCTGCCTGTGTGTGTGCCTGCCTGTGTGTGTGCCTGCCTGTGTGTGTGCCTGCCTGTGTGTGTGCCTGCCTGCCTGTGTGTGTGCCTGCCTGCCTGTGTGCCTG
This sequence comes from Oncorhynchus clarkii lewisi, assembly GCF_045791955.1. NCBI lineage: Eukaryota > Metazoa > Chordata > Actinopteri > Salmoniformes > Salmonidae > Oncorhynchus > Oncorhynchus clarkii. The sequence goes on along the minus strand of NW_027259016.1, from coordinate 18,918 downwards.
CCTGCCTGCCTGCCTGCCTGTGTGCCTGCCTGCCTGCCTGTGTCTGTGCCTGCCTGCCTGTGTGTGCCTGCCTGCCTGCCTGCCTGCCTGTGTGTGCCTGCCTGCCTGTGTGTGCCTGCCTGCCTGTGTGTGCCTGCCTGCCTGCCTGCCTGCCTGCCTGCTTGTCTGTGTGCCTGCCTGCCTGCCTGGCGTGCCTGCCTGCTGTGTTTGCCTGCCTGCCTGTTGTCCTGCCTGCCTGTGTAGGCGTGCTGCTTGTCTGTGTTGGTGCAGGCGTGCTGCTTGTCTGTGTTGGTGCAGGCGTGCTGCTTGTCGGTGTTGGTGCAGGCGTGCTGCTTGTCTGCGTTGGTGCAGGCGTGCTGCTTGTCTGCGTTGGTGCAGGCGTGCTGCTTGTCTGCGTTGGTGCAGGCGTGCTGCTTGTCTGCGTTGGTGCAGGCGTGCTGCTTGTCTGCGTTGGTGCAGGCGTGCTGCTTGTCTGTGTTGGTGCAGGCGTGCTCTGCATTTTGGTTCACCTGCTCAGACTTAATTTGAATCTGCACACATTATGTATTCTGAAAAACAACGCTGATTGTCTGCTATCACCACTCTGTAACACTAAGGTAAAACATGGGCGTTTCAACACTGCTAATGTATTCATGCTAATTCAATGCATGTTGTGTCATGAGAGATGCATGTGACCCATTCATTTAACATAGAGCTCCACAGTCTTGTATGTGGATGTAGGTGGTAAGTGACATCTTAAAACAACACCTGTTCTGTATTTACGTGCTGGACTGTCTGTTATTGTCACTGTTAAAATCATGGATGTGGTCAAAGGGCAAGTTGCCACAGCAACCTAACTGACAGCATTATGTCTGCTGAACCTGCACTGGGGACTTAGTGGACAACCCTGAACCTGCACTGGGGACTTAGGGGACAACCTGCACTGAACCTGCACTGGGGACTTAGGGGGCAACCCTGAACCTGCACTGGGGACTTAGGGGACAACCCTGAACCTGCACTGGGGACTTAGGGGACAACCCTGAACCTGCACTGGGGACTTAGTGGGCAACCCTGAACCTGCACTGGGGACTTAGGGGGCAACCCTGAACCTGCACTGGGGTCTTGCAGGGGGCAACCCTGAACCTGCACTGGGGACTTAGTGAACCTGGCAACCCTGAACCTGCACTGGGGACTTAGGGGACAACCCTGAACCTGCACTGGGGACTTAGGGGACAACCCTGAACCTGCACTGGGGACTTAGGGGACAACCCTGAAACAAACTGCTGGTTACAACAAGTGTGCCTATCAAACACTGGTGATCCTTCACTACCAATGTTATTGTACTGAAATGTTAGATGGACTTTATACAGCTTTAGATGCAGATAGCAAATAGGCCTGTCCAGTTTGTCAACTTGAAAACGGCCTACACAAGATTATCAGGCAACACTGATGAGTCCATAAGCGTTTTGAAGATGGTGTCATGACGCGCAATTGAAATATTCTCATTGGTTTGAGAACACTTGTCTCTCCATTGTTACATGAAAATAACCCAAATTGACTGAACCCCTGTGTGTCTCATCGTTAAACCAACCCACATAATTCGGGAGCCATTTTGATTTGTGATAGTTCTACACATGAGGCAATTTTTCAATTTCAAAGTAATGAAACCTATAATTGACTGTCGGCAGATGAAGATAACCTCTCTCTCTGCAGCCGAGGAGAAGCCAGAGACTGTTTGGACTGCGATTGCGCATAATGATTTGCTATAACTCCCCTGACTCCTCTGTGTGTTTCCTCTCCCATTCGATGTTCAGTGAGCTAAGTAATGCATTCATTCCCACTGTATGAGAGGCAGCAGCACATCAATGAAGACGTGTGTCTGACTCAAGGCCATTGGAAACACTGAAGCATTTTTTTCTCCCCTTACCCCTCCTCACTTTGACTGTTGACATGAAGGTGGGATGTTGATTATCCCGATTTCCGTGCCGACTGTTGACATGTTAATCGACACAGTTGGAGTGACAGTTCAGCGTTAAGGACAGTTTTAAGCTCTGCCTTTGTTGACGATGGATATCTTCTTTGTTATTCATCACCATTCAGTTAAGTCAGTGGTGCCTGGCTTTGTTAATGACAGGACAATGCAAGGAACCACACTATATTCTGTTCCCAAGAATCACTATTTGTATTTTGTGGCCCTTGTGTTTGAATGACTCCTGATTGGCTTTGAGTTTCAACAACTTTTGACTGGTATGTCTAAGACTGTCCAACCCGACGGAGTCACCAAGTCTCTTTTCCCTCCCAGGAAATCTACCAAACCCCATCTGTTTTTTTGAACACATTAAGATTGTTGGCCACGATGAGTCTAATGATTTATTCCTTAATGTCTGCAGGAGACCAACGTGCGCATGACGCACACACCGCATGCTCTTCTTTAAGTGTTTCCCGCCCCTCATCCGTTGTGTTCGACAAACCGTCTCCCAGGGTCCCTTTGAAGCTCCCGTCACTATGCCAGCTGACGCTACGTGCCGAACTTCCAAAAGAGGATTTTCAAAGTGACAAGCAGAAAAATGCATTACTCACCCAGCACAGCTCCAGTAGACCGTGATTAAACCACGTTGAGCTTGGAGCTATTTTGGTAGTCAGATTAGGTAGTTGAACAGGGATGTTAAGGAAGGACCCCACATTCAGTGCATTCGGAAAGTATTCAGGCCCCTTGACTTTTTCCACATTTTGTTAAGTTAGTCTTGTTCTAAAATTGAGTAGTTTTCTCCCTCATCAATTTACACACAATAACCCATAATGACACTGTTTCTTTAGTAAAAAACAAAAGGAAATATCAAATGATCAAACTTATCAGACCATTTACTCAGTACTTTGTTGAAGTATTTTCGGCAGCGATTACAGCCTCGAGTCTTATTGGGTATGACTCTACAAGCTTGGCACACCTGTATTTGGAGAGAGTCTCCATTCTTCTCTGCAGATTCTATCAAGCTCTGTCAGATTGGATGGGGTGCGTCGCTGCACAGCTTTTTTCAGGTCTCTCCATAGATGTTCAATCAGGTTCAAGTCCAGGTTCTGGCTGGGCCACTCAAGGACATTGAGACTTGTCCCGAAGCCACTCCTGCATTGTCTTGGCTGTGTGCTTAGGGTTGTTGTCCAGTTGGAAGGTGAACCTTTGCCCCAGTCTGAGGTCCTGAGCGCTCTGGAGCAGGTTTTCATCAAGGATCTCTGTACTTTGCGTCGTTCATCTTTCCCTCAATTCTGACAAGTCTCCCTGCGGCTGAAAAACATCCCCACAGCATAATGCTGCCACCACCATGCTTCACCGCAAGGATAGTGCCAGGTTTCCTCCAGATGTGATGCTTGGCATTCAGGCCAAAGAGTTCCATCTTGCTTTCATCAGACCAGAGAATCTTGTTTCCCATGGTCTGTCCTTTAGGTGCCTTTTGACAAACTCCTAGCGGGCTGTCATGCCTTTTTATTGAGTGGCTTGTGTCTGGCCACTACCATAAAGGCATGATTGGTGGAGTGCTGCAGAGATGGTTGTCCTTCTGGAAGGTTCTCCCATCTCCACAGAGGACCCCCCTCTCTAATGGGGATACCTAGGAGGTTACGGCTGTATCTACCCCTCCATCCCCTCTCTAATGGGGATACCTAGGAGGTTATGGCTGTATCTACCCCTCCACCCCCTCTCTAATGGGGATACCTAGGAGGTTACGGCTGTATCTACCCCTCCACCCCCTCCCTGTGCCCCTTTGATCTCCCTGCGGTCAACACACTCGCACGTGAGGCTGGGTTTTCATATCAAAACTTGCCCCTTTTTCAAAGCCAACTTGGGGCTTTTGAACTCTGAAAAGAGACTTCAGTATTCAAAAAATGTTTTAAGCCTGCCTGGGCTCGAGGGGAATCTCTTCAAAACACACCTATATTATCAGACGGCCAGACCGGAGAGAGGGAAAGTAAACATTCTTTTTTCTTTTTCTTATGATCGACACACTTGAACAGACAAGCTCCGAGTGTGAGGGGAGCTAGTTCTGACACCTGCATGTTTAAATGTACCCACAGATTGACATCCACCTGCCCCCACCATCGACGGCTTTGTCCTTGCCTGTCCGTAATGTTGTGGTGTCATGACTGGAAGATGAGACATGTGTGTGACCAACCCCCCCCCCCCCCCCCCGTGTGTTACATTGTAGCTTCCAGATAGACAGACTTGCCTATGGACCAACAGCCCATTGAACCTTTTTCTTCCTCTGAAATGTAGTGTTGGTGTGTTCCCATAGACGTGGTATTTCAGGGTCTGTGATGGTCTATCCATGTATTTCGGGATAGGGGGAGGGGAGGGAGCTCTTTCGAGCCGTGTACCATTTCACACGCTTGCTTACAGGGCAGACGAGGTGTGGAGGGGCTGACAGGGTGGCTGACACCTCAATAAGCACTGCTCTGTGAGCCCCCCCCAGACCAATTCAATACGCTGGCATCTCCCTCCAACTGAATGCATTGACACTTTTCCAATCCAAAACGAGTCTTCTCATGATAACACACCTGCCTTATTTCACTTTCCAGTTCACCTGGATTCATGCCAGCTCCATTGATTTGGGCTGGTGGCAAGTCATTGTCGTTCTGGACCCAGGGACCGATGTATGTTTGTTAGCCTTTAGCCAGAAGCTCATTTCTATTTGTATTGTTGCACTTAGGAAAGCCCCCTCTGTCTGGGCTCCTGTCACTCAGAACTAATAAAAAGAGGTAAGGGGGAGGAGAGTCGTTGCCATGTAACAGGAAGCTGCTCCTCCAGCAGCAAGGGAATAAAACAAGCGGTGGATGCGTTTTCCATATGAAATACATCCTGTTAGAGAGCTGTCAGAGCCTGCTCACGCCTGCTATGGCGAGGAGATTCTCTTCATGTGCAGGGGCCTTACATTTCTGTAGAGTGAGACTGTATTTGTGTGAGAGGGATACAGGAGAATGAAAGAAATACTCAGATACTGTGTGTGCGTACAAGAGAAAGGGAGAGTGAGGAAGAGGAGGGAGAGAGCGAACAAAAACATGATCAATTAAATCTTAGAATCAGCTATTAAAGACTTCCAGTAACCACTGGATTCTCCAATTACATTGAATGAACTACAGGACAAAATACAAACCCTCCAACCCAAAAAGGCTTGTGGTGTTGACGGTATCCTAAATTAAATGATCAAATATACAGACCACAAATTCCAATTGGATATTCTTCAACTCTTTAACGTCATCCTCCACTCTTCTCAATATTTGGAACCAAGGACTAATCACCTCAAGTCACAAAAATTGAGACACATTTTACCCCAATAACGACCGTGGGATATGCGTCAACAGCAACCTTGAAAATCCTCTGCATTATCATTAACAGCAGGCTCCTCCTCAGTGAAAACAATATACTGAGCAAATATCAAGTTGGCTTTTTACCAAACTACTGTACGACAGACCACATATTCACCCTAATTGACAAGGAAACAAAAGCAAAGTCTTCTGCTTTGTTGATTTCCCAAAAGCTTTTCACTTCATTTCATATGGTCTGCTATATAAATGGACGGAAAGCGTGTTGGGGGTAACACATACAACATTACAAAATCCATGAACACAAACAAGTGTGCAGTTAAAATTGGCAAAAAACAGGGAGACTGATGCAGCTTGGCCCCACGCTCTTGGGCCCCACGCTCTTGGGCCCCACGCTCTTGGGCCCCACGCTCTTGGGCCCCACGCTCAACATGTATATCAACAAATTGGCTAGGGCATTACAACAGTCTGCAGCACCCGGCCTCACCCTACTAGAATCTGAATTCAAATGTCTACTGTTTGCTGATGGTTTGTTGCTTCTGTCCCCAAACAAGGAGGGCCTACAGCAACACCTAGATCTGCATAGATTCTGCCAGACCCTGACAGGGAGTCTCAGTAAGACTAAAATAATGGCGTTACTAGGACCACACATACAAATTCCATCTAGACACAGTTGCCCTAGAGCACACACAAACTATACCTACCTCGGCCTAAACATCAGCGCTACAGGGAACTTCACAAAGCTATGAACGATCTGAGAGACGAGGCAAGAAGGGCATTCTACACCATCAAAAGGAACATCAAATTTGACATCCCAATTAGGATCCCAAAATACTTGAATCAGTTATAGAACCCATTGGCCTTTATGGTTGTGAGGTCTGGGGTCCGCTCACCGACCAAGAATCCACAAAATGGGACAAACACCAAATTGAGACTGCCTGCAGAATTCTGCAAAAATATCTTCTGTGTACAACGTAGAACACCAAATAATGCACGCAGAGCAGAATTAGGCCGATACCCGCTAATGATCACTTTTTTCCAGAAAAGTGCCGTTAAATTCTACAACCACCTAAAAGGAAGCGATTCCCAAACCTTCCATAACAAAGCCATCACCTACAGAGAGATGAACCTGGAGAAGAGTTCCCTAAGCAAGCTGGTCCTGGGGCTCTGTTCACAAACACAAACACACCCCACAGAGCCCCAGGACAGTAACACAATTAAACCAAATCAAATCATGAGGAAACAAAAATATAATTACTTACATGTATTTAATTTATGTAACCTTAATTTAACGAGGCAAGTCATTTAATGACACATTGGAAAGAATTCACCAAAAAACAGAGCAAACTGGAATGCTATTTGGCCCTAAACAGAGATCACAGTGGCAGAATACCTGACCACTGTGACTGACCCAAAATTAAGGACACTTTGACTATGTACAGACCCCGTGAGCATTGCTATTGAGAAAGGTCGCCGTAAGCACACCAAGCTCTCAAGAGAAGACAGGCTATGTGCACACTGCCCACAAAATGAGGTGGAAACTGAGTTGCACTTCCTAATCTTCCAAATGTATTACCATATTAGAGACCTATTTCCCTCAGATTACACAGACCTACAAAGAATGTGAAAACAAATCAAATTTGATACACTCCCATATCTACTGGGTGAAATACCACAGTGTGCATCACAGCAGCAAGATGTGACTTGTTGCCACAAGAAAAAGGTAACCAGTGAAGAACAAACTGTTGTAAATACAACCCATATTTGTTTATTTATTTTCCCTTTTGTACTTGAACTATTTGCTTGTTGTTAAACTGTACATAGCCATACTATTCTGTGAGTAATGTTTACTGTTCATTTCTGACTGTTTATTTTACTTGTCTTTATCTACAGTTGAAGTCAGAAGTTTACATACACCTTAGCCAAATAGATTTAAACTCAGTTTTTCACAATTCCTGCCATTTAATCCTAGTAAAAATTCCCTGTCTTAGGTCAGTTAGGATCACCACTTTATTTTAAGAATGTGAATGTGAAATGTCAGAATAATAGTAGAGTGATTTACTTCAGCTTTTATTTCTTTCATCACATTCCCAGTGGGTCAGAAGTTTACATACACTCAGGTTTGTAGGTCTCCTTTCTTGCACACACTTTTTCAGTTTTGCCCACAAATTTTCTATAGGATTGAGGTCAGGGCTTTGTGATGACCACTCCAATACCTTGACTTTGTTGTCCTTAAGCAATTTTGCCACAACTTTGGAAGTATGCTTGGGGTCATTGTCCATTTGGAAGACCCATTTGCAACCAAGCTTTAACTTCCTGACTGATGTCTTGAGATGTTGCTTCAATATATCCACATAATTTTCCTTCTCATGATGCCATCTATTGTGAAGTGCACCAGTCCCTCCTGTAGCAAAGCACCCCCACAACATGATGCTGCCACCCCCGTGTTTCACGGTTGGGATGGTGTTCTTGGACTTGCAAGCCTCCCCCTTTTTCCTCCAAACATAACGATGGTCATTATGACCAAACAGTTCTATTTTTGTTTCATCAGACCAGAGGAAATTTCTCAAAAGTATGATTTTTTTCCCCACGTGCAGTTGCAAACAGTCTGGCATTTTTATGGCGGTTTTGGAGCAGTGGCTTCTTCCTTGCTGAGCGGCCTTTCAGGTTGTGTCGATATAGGACTTGTTTTACTGTGGATATAGATACTTTTGTACCCGTTTCCTCCAGCATCTTCACAAGGTCCTTTGCTGTTGATCTGGGATTGATTTGCACTTTTCGCACCAAAGTACATTCATCTCTAGGAGACAGAACGCGTCTCCTTCCTGAGCGGTATGACGGCTGCGTGGTCCCATGGTGTTTATACTTGCGTACTATTGTTTGTACCAATGAACGTGGTACCTTCAGGCGTTTGGAAATTGCTCCCAAGGATGAACCAGACTTGTGTAGGTCTATAACTTATTTTCTGAAGTCTTGGCACTGAGTTTGAAGATAGGCCTTGAAATACATCCACGGGTACACCTCCAATTGACTCAAATTATGTAAATTCGCCTATCATAAGCTTCTAAAGCCATGACACAATTTTCTGGAATTGTCCAAGCTGTTTAAAGGCACAGTCAACTTAGTGTATGTAAACTTCTGACCCACTGGAATTGTGATACAGTGAAGTAAGTGAAATTTATCTTTGTAAACAATTGTTGGAACAATTACTTGTGTCATGCACAAAGTAGATGTCCTAACCGACTTGCCAAAACTATAGTTTGTAAACAAGACATTTGTGGTGGTTGAAAAACGAGTTTGAATGACTCCAAGCTAAGTGTATATAAACTTCTGGCTTCAACTGTATGTCACCTGCTTTGGCAATGTAAACATATGTTTCCCATGCCAATAAAGCCTGTTGAATTAAATTGAGACGGAAAGATGGAGTGAGATGGAAAGGGAGGGAAGGAAGTGTATCCGTGTCCTCGTTTCACTGGGCTGCCCTGAACTCTGTGTGTGAGGGCCTCAGGGAGGGTGTCGGAATTCCTCCTCTCTCACTGCATGGCGCCCTCCTTACAATGATTGGAGCAGGCAGGCTGCGGAGGACTGTCAGCCTCCGAGAGGGATGGAGGGAGGTAGAGCGGGATGGGGGAGATAAGAAATGGTGGCGCCGAGTCTTATCAAATCACATTTTATGTGTCATATGCACCGAATACAACCGGCGTAGATCTTACCGTGAGCCCTTATCCCCCAATGCAGTTTTAAAGTAAGTATGAATTTACTAAATAAACTAAAGGAAAAATAACAAGGGGTACCGAGTCTGTGCAGGGGTACGTGTTAGTCGATGTAAAGTCACAATGCTTAGATAATAAACGGACTAGTAGTGTTTGTGAAGGAATGTGAAAGTGTGTGTGTGGCACCAATATGCATGTGTTTTGTGTGTGAGTGTGTTGGAGCGCCTGTGTAGTGTGTGTGAGTGTGTTGGAGCGCCAGTGTAGTGTGTGTTGGAGCGCCAGTGTAGTGTGTGTTGGAGCGCCAGTGTAGTGTGTGTTGGAGCGCCAGTGTAGTGTGTGTTGGAGCGCCAGTGTAGTGAGTGTGTTGGAGCGTCAGTGTAGTGTGTGTGTGAGTGAGTGTGTTGGAGCGTCAGTGTAGTGTGTGTGAGTGAGTGTGTTGGAGCGTCAGTGTAGTGTGTTGGAGCGTCAGTGTAGTGTGTTGGAGCGTCAGTGTAGTGTGTTGGAGCGTCAGTGTAGTGTGTGTGAGTGAGTGTGTTGGAGCGCCAGTGTAGTGTGTGTTGGAGCGCCAGTGTAGTGTGTGTTGGAGCGCCAGTGTAGTGAGTGTGTTGGAGCGTCAGTGTAGTGTGTGTGTGAGTGAGTGTGTTGGAGCGTCAGTGTAGTGTGTGTGTTGGAGCGTCAGTGTAGTGTGTTGGAGCGTCAGTGTAGTGTGTTGGAGCGTCAGTGTAGTGTGTGTGAGTGAGTGTGTTGGAGCGTCAGTGTAGTGTGTTGGAGCGTCAGTGTAGTGTGTGTGAGTGAGTGTGTTGGAGCGTCAGTGTAGTGTGTTGGAGCGTCAGTGTAGTGTGAGTGTGTTGGAGCGCCAGTGTAGCGTGTGTGTGTCAGTGTAGTATGCGTGAGTGTGTGTCAGTGTAGTATGCGTGAGTGTGTGTCAGTGTAGCGTGTGTGTGTGTGTCAGTGTAGCATGTGTGAGTGTGTTGGAGCATCAGTGTAGTATGCGTGAGTGTGTTGGAGCATCAGTGTAGCGTGTGTGTTGGAGCGTCAGTGTAGTGTGTGTGGTTAGAGTCCAGTCAGTACATGGAGCCTGTGTCAGACAGTCAGTGCAAAAAATAGTAATAGATAACGTTGTCAATGCTAATAGTCCATGTGATGAACTGTTCAGCAGTCGTATGGCCTGGTGGTAGAAGATGTTAAGGAGCCTATTGGTCACAGACTCTTGGTCCCAGTGCTGCTTGCTTGGCGGGAGCAGAGAGAACGGTCTATGACTTGGGTGGCTGGAGTCTTTGACAAGTTTTAGGGACTTCTCTGACACCGCCTAGTATAGAGATCCTGGATGGCAGGAAGCTCAGCCCCAGTGATGTACTGGCTCGTACGAACGACCTTCTAACTCCTTGTGGTCGGATGCTGAGAAGTTGCCGTACCAAGTGGTGATGCGACCAGTCAGGATGCTCATGTTGCAGCGGTATAACTTTTTGAGGATCCGAGGTCTGAGGTCCAAATCTTTTCAGTCTTCTGAAAGGGAAGAGGCGTTGTCGTGCACTCTTCAAGACTGTATTCATGTGTTTGGACCATGATAGGCCCTTAGTGATGGAAAGAAGGTTTTCCCAAAATGCTTAAATGAAAAGGAATCAGGTGCTCCACTGAGGGACTTGAAAATCACCAGAAAACATTCCTTACCCCAGGATACTTCAACTTGTGACTATCTGGGAGAAGGAAGAAAAAGGAGAGCTCTGTTGCTGTAGAAATCTGATTGTTTACTTGTGCCGTCTATGAATCTATTGGCTTATGTTTTGGCATGAATCTCCCTCATCAGAGACTTGAGTAGGAAAGACGTGTGAGGCACCCAGGACCTCTATCAGGCGGTGTAAAAAGAAGGCCCGGAACATCGTTATACTCCAGCCAACCAAGCCATAGACTGTTCTCTCTGCTTCCGCACGACAAGCTGCACCGGTGCATCAAGTCTGACACCAACAGGCTCCTGAACAGCTTCTATCCTCAAGCCATAAGGCTGTTAAATAGCTAACAGAATGGCTACATGGACGATCTGAGTGTTGGCCCTTGTATTTTACTTGTATTTTTCCCCCACAGTCACAGGACTGACACTCCAGCACACATAACATGCACACACACTTATACTGATTCTACGCACAAACTCCCGTGCAATCATAATTTACACTGCTGCTACTCTGTTGATCATATATCCTGATGCCTAGTCACCTTAACTCTATACACATCTACCTCCATCACTCCAGTATCACTGTCACCTTACCCCTATACATATCTACCTCCATCACTCCAGTGTCACTGTCACCTTCCCCCCCAATGCATATCTACCTCCATCACTCCAGTATCCCTGTCACCTTACCCCAATACATATCTACCTCCATCACTGTCACCTTCCCCCCTATACATATCTACCTCTATCACTCCAGTATCCCTGCACATTAGGTATTGGAACTGACCCTGTATATAGCTTGTTACTTTCTCCTGTTCTTATTTGTGTTTCTTGTCTGTTTTTGTTCTACCGTGTGTTAGTTTTGGTGCTACATTGATGTTAATTACTGTGTTGTCTGGTTTGGAGCTGGCAAGAAAGGCATTTCACTGTACTTGTGCATTAAAACTTGAAGCTATTATTGTGTGGAGGCCTTTGTGCGTTTACAGCGCGGTGTAGGCGGTGGAGGCCGCTGCGCGTCTACAGCGCGGTGGAAGCCGCTGCGCGTCTACAGCGCGGTGGAGGCCGCTGCGCGTCTACAGCGCGGTGGAGGCCGCTGCGCGTCTACAGCGCGGTGGAGGCCGCTGCGCGTCTACAGCGCGGTGGAGGCCGCTGCGCGTCTACAGCGCGGTGGAGGCCGCTGCGCGTCTACAGCGCGGTGGAGGCCGCTGCGCGTCTACAGCGCGGTGGAGGCCGCTGCGCGTCTACAGCGCGGTGGAGGTCGTCTACAGCGCGGTGGAGGCCGTCTACAGCGCGGTGGAGGCCGTCTACAGCGCGGTGGAGGCCGTTGTTTGTTGTTTGCATGTTTAATTATGTGCCAGTGTGTTGCTTGCCTTGCGCTCAGGTTTAGACAGACAGACAGAAGGCACACAGTGAGCCAGACAAGGTAAGACAACAGTGGCAGCTTGTTTCAGCTGTTGCAGTCATGTTGTTGCCCCCCCCCCCCCCCCCACAGCATACTTTCACACACATTCCCACTTCTCACACATTTTCATCTAGGGACATGCGATTGTGGTTATAGAATATTTCCTAGTACACACATGGATTTTGTTCCTTAAGGGCATGTGTAGTCTATGCAGGAATTAAGGGCATGTGTAGGCTATGCAGGAATTAAGGGCATGTGTAGTCTATGCAGGAATTAAGGGCATGTGTAGTCTATGCAGGAATTAAGGGCATGTGTAGGCTATGCAGGAATTAAGGGCATGTGTAGTCTATGCAGGAATTAAGGCCATGTGTAGTCTATGCAGGAATTAAGGCCATGTGTAGTCTATGCAGGAATTAAGGCCATGTGTGCAGGAAAGCGTTTAGACAATGATTTGGTATTCTAATCAATGTCTCCAGCTGTCAAGCTTTGCCTTGTCTGTTGCATACTGTAGACACACCCAGCAAGCCTTTTCAGGGGTCGCTGATCAGAGCCTCTATTGGAAGCTGATTCTCATTCTGCAGGTTGACTGGCGTCAGTGGAGAGCCCCAGCTGCACGCCATTATGTGATCTCCAGATAGACGTGTTGAACTAATCATCTGTCTGACGGTCAGTCAGAGCCGTCCAGGTGTTGGACAGATTAGTGGATGTGTTGTGCACCTGCTGGTCTGAGCTGGTGAAGTCGGTCGGTCACAGCCAGGCAGTGTTTATCTACCAATCAGAATGGGGGGCAGGGAAATCAGAGGGGAGGTAAAAAACAAACACATATTTTGGTCCTGCAGGCAGTTGTTGATCAAGTCAGCCCCATTCTCATAGAAGAAGAAGCATATTGTTCTTGGCTTGAACCCCATAAGTTCCTGTTTTATACATTTTGGTTGACTTGTACTTCCATTCATTAACGTCGGTAGAACGGTACCATGAACCTGTTCCACGGTGGAAGTGCAGCAGCCACCAGCTGGCTACAGAGTATGTAGTAATATGGTTAGGAACTCCAAACTGGCTCTCTCTGCCAGGAGAAGTGTGTGTGTGTGTGTGTGTGTGTGTGTTGACTGACAGTTATTCACCAGCTCATCATGCGGTAGACTGGGTGAATGGTTGTTACCATGGTGAATGACATCATGGCTCCCACGTCACATTTGTGTGTCTCACTGACTCCAATCCAACATCTGCTCTTCCCAACCCGGTGTTGTGAACACACACACACAGAAATGCACACATGCACATCCCTAGTGCCTACCTGTGTATCTTCTGTTTCAAGACTGTTAGATTTGTACCAAGAATCATGGCCTCTGATAGGATACAGGAACCATACGCATCTAGATACATGGCCAATGATAGGATACAGGAACGATACACATCTAGATACATGGCCTCTGATAGGATACAGGAACGATACACATCTAGATACATGGCCTCTGATAGGATACAGGAACGATACGCATCTAGATACATGGCCTCTGATAGGATACAGGAACGATACGCATCTAGATACATGGCCTCTGATAGGATACAGGAACCATACGCATCTAGATACATGGCCTCTGATAGGATACAGGAACGATACGCATCTAGATACATGTCCTCTGGTAGGATACAGGAACGATACACATCTAGATACATGGCCTCTGGATACATGGCCTACGTTTTAGTTTGAAATTATTAGAGGTTTATTTGAGGAAGGAATCGATGCGATTTGTGTTTGACTATTGGAAGGAAGCGGTCTGTGACAGCCTGGGATCGAACCTGGGTCTGTAGTGATGCATCAAGCACTGCAATGCAGTGCCTTAGACCGCTGTGCCATTCAGGAGGCCCCAACACATTCTTTCTGATTTTGTCTTGAATAAAGAACATTTTTGACTAAGTAAATCTACTCATGTTGTATGTGTGGTGGAATAACCGAAGGCAATCTACAGAAAATGTTGTAGCCTGATATTGTGAGAGGCTGCTGATGTATTGATTTGTGTAAGGTGTGGATAGGTGAAAGAAATATCAGGACAATTTCTCTCTCCAATGAATGTTTTATTAACTCTCTGAACGGAAGGCCTACACCGCTGTGGCATGAGTTACCTTTCCATCAAACCCACATCCAAACCAATCTCAGGCTGTGTTGGCTAACGCTGGAGGCCTAAAAGGATATCTCCATTTCATTTAGAACAAAACATTTTAGGATATTAAGAGTTGGTTATAGAAATAGCCTACCAACATAGGCCTAGGTCTTAACACAGCACTCGCTAGCGTCCTAACATCAGAAACATCCTGGAAATGTAAAACATTTAAAACACGTGGTCAACAGATGTGTTTTTTTTCTCTTCCAGATCTTTGAAAACCTCTAAATATTTATATCCAATTATAGAGTTGTCATAGCGGGAATACTGACCTAGACCTACAAATCCCAAATGTTGAACATGGGAATGCAGATGGAGGACTCCGTCCTTCTGTAGCACATTTAACATGGATTCGCTGGTGAAATACTGTAGCCTGTATTTTTAGTCTTTAATCAATGTTGATCAAAACCATTAAATACGCTATAGTGTAATGTTGATCAAAACCATTAAATAATCTATAGTGTAATGTTGATCAAAACCATTAAATAAGTTGGTTAAGTGTCCCGCTGACCAATGCACTTATTTCTCAGACATTTGAACCGGGTACTGATCCATATCGGTGAATCGTCACATCCCTAGTAGACCCCTGTAGACCCATTACAGTTTTATTGTAATACAGAGACGTTTGTGACCTTATGGCTGATTACTACTGGCAGATCACTACGTAGATCATTCATACATGTAAACCTGGTCACTGACGTCGCTGTGGGCAACAGATGTAGGGAGAGAACTCTCTCTTGCAGTATTTATGTGACGGGACACCTACACATGTCCTATGGTTTCCTTTCACGAGCCACGTGTGTGTAGTTGTGTTTACGTGTGTGTTTGTGCAGGGTAGGTCTTTATATAATGTATAGAGTCTGGTCTGTTGATAGGAACTACACAGATTGCTACATTCCAGGGGACTCATCCCAGGATCCGATGCGCTTTAGGCCCATGTGTGTCTGTGCATTGAGACCACGTGTATTCAGCACATCCACCTGGTATGGGCTGCCCTTTACCCTACATATCCCAACACTCCTCCTCTCAACAGCCCTTAGGACGTGTGCTGTTTAATTAGGTCCTCCCTCTCCTCCTCCCCTCCTCACATGTTAACATCCTCTCAGTTCTCCATTAGGCTTCCTGGCACAGGCCGAGCATAAACAGGCCGAGCATAAACAGGCCGACAGAACTGATAACATCTGCAGATGGGCTGCTAGCTCCGCCGCGATAAGCACCAGCAGCAGGCCTTCTCTTCCCAATAAGCCCTGACTGAAATGTGTTCGCACAGCCAGACAGACACAGAAATAGAAGGGTGAAGGGAGGGCATTGAAAGGGCTAGTAATATTATCCCTCAGGGTTTTATCTGTCTGTCCATCAACTGGCAAAGGGGTTTTGGGTGTTTCTGCTCTCTTTATCCGCTATCAGGATGGCCTGTTGAGCTGGCTGGAGGAGGCACCTCGTTCGGGTGGGGCTGGTGGAGGCCCCTCTTTGGGGTGGGGTGTGGCTGGTGGAGGCCCCTCATTGGGTTGGGGCTGGAGGAGGCTCCTCGTTGGGGTGGGGTGTGGCTGGTGGAGGCCCCTCATTGGGGTGTGGCTGGAGGTGGCTCCTCGTTCGGGTGTGGCTGATGGAGGCCCCTCATTGGGGTGGGGCTGGTGGAGGCCCCTCGTTGGGGTGGGGCTGGTGGAGGCCCCTCGTTGGGGTGGGGCTGGTGGAGGCCCCTCGTTGGGGTGGGGCTGGTGGAGGCCCCTCGTTGGGGTGGGGCTGGTGGAGGCCCCTCGTTGGGGTGGGGCTGGAGGAGGGGTAGTGGGGTTTGAAGAAGTGACAGTCGCTGAGAGACTTGGGGAAGAAGGAGAGCCTCAGACATTGGATGGCTCATGGTTTGAGTCGCTAGATCGCAGTGTCTTTGTTGACAGTGGTGTTGGATGTGATTGGCAGGTCCTTACCGGCGACATCAGTCTTCTCTTTTGAATCTCTCTGTCTCTCTCTGTCTCTCTCTGTCTCTCTCTGTCTCTCTCTGTCTCTCTCTCTCTCTCTGTCTCTCTCTGTCTCTCTCTGTCTCTCTCTGTCTGTGTCTCTGTCTCTCTCTGTCTGTGTCTCTGTCTGTGTCTCTGTCTCTGTCTCTGTCTCTGTCTCTCTCTGTCTCTCTCTGTCTCTCTCTGTCTCTCTCTGTCTCTCTCTGTCTCTCTCTGTCTCTCTCTGTCTCTCTCTGTCTCTCTCTCTGTCTCTCTCTCTGTCTCTCTCTCTGTCTCTCTCTCTGTCTCTCTCTCTGTCTCTCTCTCTGTCTCTCTCTCTGTCTGTCTCTCTGTCTGTCTCTCTCTCTGTCTCTCTCTCTGTCTCTCTCTCTGTCTCTCTCTCTGTCTCTCTCTCTGTCTCTCTCTCTGTCTCTCTCTCTGTCTCTCTCTCTGTCTCTCTCTCTGTCTCTCTCTCTGTCTCTCTCTCTGTCTCTCTCTGTGTCTCTCTCTGTGTCTCTCTCTCTGTCTCTCTCTCTGTCTCTCTCTCTCTCTGTCTCTCTCTGTCTCTCTCTCTGTCTCTGTCTCTGTCTCTCTCTCTGTCTCTGTGTGTGATAAGAAACAAGGCAAGAGAGAGTGAGAGGTTTGCAGTCTGCCCTGACAAAACATTTACCTGAGCTTTTGTAACGGGAGCAGCCACTCCCCGCGGCGCCACGGTCTCCCCTGGCAACAACCTCTGCGGGAAGGTCGGCACAAATGGGCCATGAATGAGCTAAGTTCAGAGGGATAAAATAAGACACTTTAACACGATTAAGGGACCTAATGTAATCAGCATTGTTTCAGATACAACTCAGTTATCTGTAATGAAACAGGCTTTTCCTCTAGAAACAGGGCATTACCTTAGCTGGTGACTGGCAGGAACCATGCAGGGCTGAACACACACAGACGCACACACACTCGCTCACTCCTCTTCATCCTCTTCAGGCATATCATCAACAAAAGACACAGATAAGCAGTATCAGGATCTGCATCCTATAATCCCAGCCTTGAAACATTTTAAATTGTTGATTTACATTTCATGAATACACAATACCTCGTCTCCAGTCTGTTGATTAGGACGCCCTGAAGCACATTTACATCAACCTGTCCGGGTATAAATTAAAGAAGTCAGCCGAGACCCCCCACTGAGACAGCACCGTGGCTCACACACAATATGGTTCCAAACTGGTGTTGACATGTTTTGTTTGTGTGGAGAAGGTGCTGTGTCCTGGTATTGACAGGTTTTGTTTGTGTGGAGAAGATGCTGTGTCCTGGTGTTGACAGGTTTTGTTTGTGTGGAGAAGGTGCTGTGTCGTCCTGGTATTGACAGGTTTTGTTTGTGTGGAGAAGGTGCTGTGTCCTGGTATTGACAGGTTTTGTTTGTGTGAAGGTGCTGTGTCCTGGTGTTGACACGTTTTGTTTGTGTGAAGGTGCTGTGTCCTGGTGTTGACACGTTTTGTTTGTGTGGAGAAGGTGCTGTGTCCTGGTATTGACAGGTTTTGTTTGTGTGGAGAAGGTGCTGTGTCCTGGTGTTGACATGTTTTGTTTGTGTGGAGAAGGTGCTGTGTCCTGGTATTGACAGGTTTTGTTTGTGTGGAGAAGGTGCTGTGTCCTGGTGTTGACATGTTTTGTTTGTGTGGAGAAGGTGCTGTGTCCTGGTGTTGACATGTTTTGTTTGTGTGGAGAAGGTGCTGTGTCCTGGTATTGACAGGTTTTGTTTGTGTGGTGCTGTGTCCTGGTATTGACAGGTTTTGTTTGTGTGGAGAAGGTGCTGTGTCCTGGTATTGACAGGTTTTGTTTGTGTGGAGAAGATGCTGTGTCCTGGTGTTGACAGCTTTTGTTTGTGTGGAGAAGGTGCTGTGTCCTGGTATTGACAGGTTTTGTTTGTGTGAAGGTGCTGTGTCCTGGTGTTGACACGTTTTGTTTGTGTGGAGAAGGTGCTGTGTCCTGGTGTTGACAGGTTATGTTTGTGTGGAGAAGGTGCTGTGTCCTGGTGTTGACAGGTTATGTTTGTGTGGAGAAGGTGCTGTGTCCTGGTATTGACAGGTTTTGTTTGTGTGGAGAAGGTGCTGTGTCCTGGTGTTGACAGGTTTTGTTTGTGTGAAGGTGCTGTGTCCTGGTGTTGACACGTTTTGTTTGTGTGGAGAAGGTGCTGTGTCCTGGTATTGACAGGTTTTGTTTGTGTGGAGAAGGTGCTGTGTCCTGGTGTTGACATGTTTTGTTTGTGTGGAGAAGGTGCTGTGTCCTGGTATTGACAGGTTTTGTTTGTGTGGAGAAGGTGCTGTGTCCTGGTGTTGACAGGTTTTGTTTGTGCGGATAAGGTGCTGTGTCCTGGTGTTGACAGGTTTTGTTTGTGTGGAGAAGGTGCTGTGTCCTGGTATTGACAGGTTTTGTTTGTGTAGTGCTGTGTCCTGGTATTGACAGGTTTTGTTTGTGTGGAGAAGGTGCTGTGTCCTGGTATTGACAGGTTTTGTTTGTGCGGAGAAGGTGCTGTGTCCTGGTGTTGACAGGTTTTGTTTGTGTGGAGAAGGTGCTGTGTCCTGGTATTGACAGGTTTTGTTTGTGTGAAGGTGCTGTGTCCTGGTATTGACAGGTTTTGTTTGTGTGGAGAAGGTGCTGTGTCCTGGTATTGCATTCCTTGCAGGACATAGATTGACAGGAGTAATTTTGTCTTGCGTGTCCTTGGCCAGGATGTAGTAGGCTGATGGTGTTG
>NW_027259015.1:0-43713 GCF_045791955.1 Oncorhynchus clarkii lewisi | reverse complement strand
CACACACACACACACACTCCTATCTCTGTCTTCACCTCTACGTCATCACACACACACACGCTCCTATCTCTGTCTTCACCACTACATCATCACACACACACACGCTCCTATCTCTGTCTTCACCTCTACGTCATCACACACACACACGCTCCTATCTCTGACTTCACCTCTACATCATCACACACACGCTCCTATCTCTGTCTTCACCTCTACATCATCACACACATGCTCCTATCTCTGTCTTCACCTCTACATCATCACACACACGCTCCTATCTCTGTCTTCACCTCTACGTCATCACACACACACACGCTCCTATCTCTGTCTTCACCTCTACATCATCACACACACGCTCCTATCTCTGTCTTCACGGCGAATAGGAGCCCACTTTCTTGCATCCTCTCTCATTGCCAAAATGCATTGGTGAAAAGGCCTGAGGTTGAGGCACCATGGACCTTCTCCTCACACAAGGTTGGAATGGAAGTGAGGACAGAGGATGCAAGGAATCAGGAAAGATGAGTGTGTTCCTGGCTGAGATCTATTGTACCTGAGATCTCTTGTGTTGAGCATTTCCCCTGCCACTACAGTGACATTGCTTAGACCCAGCCCAAAATCTCTGTTTAATCACATTACAGAGTGGGCATCTCTCCAATCTACGTGGAGGGAGGACACACACTCGCTGATCCACGGACACGTGCACACACGCTAAAATACATCCATACACATACTGAATACAATGCACGTATATAGTACACTTACCTATAGTATGGGAACCCACCCACACACACCTTTAACCCTCTATATGTAGAAAGAAACACACTCTTTGTTAACAGCCATGTAGTTCATATGAACTCACAGCTCACACTACCCCCCCATGGTAAATGACAGTCTCTATCCACTAACCATACATTATTCAGAGAGCAGTCTGCTGTGTGTAAAAACACCTTGCAACCCGCTGTTCTGTGTTCACTTCCTTTTAAACACTGCCTGACATTCTGACAGTGGGGTGCTTGTTCATTCTGTCGGGGTTTGAGACATTTTGGAAGAATTGTTCCTCTCAGGATTCCTCCTTTAAAAGATTTTAGAAAGGTTTTTCTGAAATGCCTGAGAAATGTCCGTGGCTCAGCGGAAATGGTTCAGCAGTGGTTGGGAAGGTCGTCGCTTTTGTCCTTGGTTTACACGCACACACACACACACACACACACACACACACACACACACACACACACACACACACACACACACACATACATACATACATACATACATACATACATATATATATATATATATATATATATATATATATATATATATATATTATATATATATATATATATATATATATATATATATTTGACAACACCATCTGACATTTACTACCAGAACAGAATAGTGTATAACTCTGCTGGTGCTCCCATGAAATATGTATAAACCTCTTGTAACTCCTCTTGGCCGTCAGATTATGACAAAACAAAGGAAATTAATTCATATCTAAATAATAGAGAGCCTAAAGTACAGTATATGGAGAACAGTTTTTATATCTTGTCCAGAGCGACTTACAGTAGCAATTAGGGTTAAATGCCTTGCTCAAGGGCATATCGGTTTTTCATATAGTCAGTTCGGGGATTTGAACCAGTAACGCTCTTAACCGCTAGGCTACCTGCCGACCCTTCATAGCCTACACCTCTTTCCCTTAGTCTTTCCCTCTCCCTCTGCCTCTCTTCTCCTTCTCTCTTTCTCTTTCTCTCTCTCTATCCTTTCCATTCCCTCTGAATTTCCTCTCCCTTGCCCCATCCCCCCTCTCTCCTCCCCTCTTTCCCTCTACCTCTCCCCCTCTCTTTCTTTCTCTCTCTCTTTCTCTCTCCCCATCCTCTCCCCTCCTTCTGAATTTCCTCCCCTCCCCTCCCTCTCTCTCCCCCACCTCTACTTCCCATCTCTCTCTCTCTTTCTCTCCTCTCTCTCCCCTGTCCCTCTTTTTCTTCCCCTCTTTCCCTCTCTGTCTCTTTTTTCCTTTCTCTACATCTCACTCCCATCTATCTCTCCCCCTCTCTCTGTCTCTCTCCCCCTCTCTCTGTCTCTCTCTCCCTCTCTCTCTCTCTCCCTCCCTCGCCCCCTCTTTCTTTGTAGTTTTTTTGTGTTTTGTGTCCTTACTTATTTTCTTGATTCTTTCCTTGGTCTTTTCTTTAAATTTGTATTTTCCATGGTTAAGAGGGTTAACACACTGTTAGTTTAGCGGTACCCAGTGTTTTTCCAAATTTAGGGAGGAAGAGGACAGAGTTTTAGTTTCCTGGGGTTTGAACAGTGTGGTGTGCCTAGCGTGCAGGAGATGCTGTCATTACGGCATGGATTCAGGTGTGTTCCTGAGAATGGAGTTAAGGTGGAGGAGGTTCTGCTCGCGGTCAGCGAACAGGTAGGAGCTGAATTTCACATCCAGAAGGAACCATGCTGTGATTGTGTTCATGAAAATAGTCAATTTGATGGGTAGGCTGATTGCTAGTGGAATATTTGTAAGGGATGTGTTGGTGCCGATTCCTCCTCTTTCAACTCCTTCAACGAGGGTGGTAGTTTCGAATCTGCCTCTGTTTATTACGGATGATGAAATCCGGAAAGAGCTGAGATGTTTTGGTAAGTTTTCTAGCGGTTTTGGTGTCGGCAGGTCTTTAGGCAGATACCATTGACATTGTGGACGTCAGCGCCTCTTCACCCACGTGGGTAAAACAAAGCACAAATTAAAAGGTGTGAATCTCGGAGCATCGTAGCACCATTAGGTGCAGAAACTCCACTTACCCAGTTGCGGCTCACTTTTTGGAAGCGAACCACTCGATTTCGTCCCTACGTTATATCGGCATCGAACATGTCACCCTCCCTAGGAGAGGCGGTGACCTCAACAATTTATTGTTAAAACGGGAGATTGCCTGGATCTTTAATTTAAAGACCCTTTTCCCCTTCGGTCTCAACGTAGACTTTGTCCTGAAGTCATTCTTGTGATTGT
This sequence comes from Oncorhynchus clarkii lewisi, assembly GCF_045791955.1. NCBI lineage: Eukaryota > Metazoa > Chordata > Actinopteri > Salmoniformes > Salmonidae > Oncorhynchus > Oncorhynchus clarkii. The sequence goes on along the minus strand of NW_027259015.1, from coordinate 40,718 downwards.
TGTGATTTTGCTGTTGTAAATGTTTGTAGGCTTATGCAGCCACATTGTATCTATGATCGTATGCTGTTGTACATGTTTGTAGGCTTATGCAGCCACATTGTATCTATGATCGTTTGCTGTTGTACATGTTTGTAGGCTTATGCAGCCACATTGTATCTATGATCGTTTGCTGTTGTACATGTTTGTAGGCTTATACAGCCACATTGTATCTATGATCGTATGCTGTTGTACATGTTTGTAGGCTCATGCAGCCACATTGTATCTATGATCGTTTGCTGTTGTACATGTTTTTTGAATGTTCTTTTATATATCTCAGAATGAACCAATGATATCAGGCCACACCTGGCCATGATTACAGATGTCTGTGTGTGACCTTTGACACTATATGAACTAGTGACCCGCAGTGTTTGTCATTATACCCTGATGAAGACAGCTTGTCTGTCCAAACATTGGATATTAGGTTATTAGAGTGTGCGGCTCTACTTTTCCTTTTCAAATGTAGGCCTCCAAGAACAGCTCAAATAAGCAAAGAGAAACGACAGTCCATCATTACTATAAGACATGAAGGTCAGTCAATCTGGAAAATATAGAGACCTTGGAACGTTTCTTCAAGTGCGGTTACAAAAACCATCAAGCACTATGATAAAACTGTCTCTCATGAGGACCGCCACAGGAAATGAAGACCCAGAGTTACCTCTGCTGCAGAGGATACGTTCATTAGCGTTACCAGCCTCCAAAATTGCAGCCCAAATCAATACATCAGAGTTCAACGGTTGAGGCTGACGTCCTTCAGGTTCTTGGCAAAGTTGGGATTGCTGCCTTGTAGAGGTGGACCTGGTTATAAAGGCTGTTCAAGTCCAGGGTGGAGTGGTGGGCCAGGGTGGAGTGGTGGACCGGGGTGGAGTGGTGGGACGGGGTGGAGTGGTGGGCCGGGGTGGAGTGGTGGGCCGGGGTGGAGTGGTGGGCCGGGGTGGAGTGGTGGGCCAGGGTGGAGTGGTGGGCCAGGGTGGAGTGGTGGGACAGGGTGGAGTGGTGGGACAGGTAGACATTAGGTTTTGAGGCGCAGTCATGCTTGCATTCATCTGCTGTATGGTGGCAGGGTGAAGTTTTTTGTTGTTGTAGCAGGCTGGAGATAACCACTTGTGTGTTGGGTAAAGTGGAAGAAGCTTTTTCAATCACTTCCTTGAGTGCTGTGGCCGCCCTTTCCTGCTGGGCCCTCAGCTCATTTACAGTGCCTTGCGAAAGTATTCGGCCCCCTTGAACTTTGCGACCTTTTGCCACATTTCAGGCTTCAAACATAAAGATATAAAACTGTTTTTTGGGGGAAGAATCAACAACAAGTGGGACACAATCATGAAGTGGAACGACATTTATTGGATATTTCAAACTTTTTTAACAAATCAAAAACTGAAAAATTGGGCGTGCAAAATTATTCAGCCCCTTTACTTTCAGTGCAGCAAACTCTCTCCAGAAGTTCAGTGAGGATCTCTGAATGATCCAATGTTGACCTAAATGACTAATGATGATAAATACAATCCACCTGTGTGTAATCAAGTCTCAGTATAAATGCACCTGCACTGTGATAGTCTCAGAGGTCCGTTAAAAGCGCAGAGAGCATCATGAAGAACAAGGAACACACCAGGCAGGTCCGAGATACTGTTGTGAAGAAGTTTAAAGCCGGATTTGGATACAAAAATATTTCCCAAGCTTTAAACATCCCAAGGAGCACTGTGCAAGCGATAATATTGAAATGGAAGGAGTATCAGACCACTGCAAATCTACCAAGACCTGGCCGTCCCTCTAAACTTTCAGCTCATACAAGGAGAAGACTGATCAGAGATGCAGCCAAGAGGCCCATGATCACTCTGGATGAACTGCAGAGATCTACAGCTGAGGTGGGAGACTCTGTCCATAGGACAACAATCAGTCGTATATTGCACAAATCTGGCCTTTATGGAAGAGTGGCAAGAAGAAAGCCATTTCTTAAAGATATCCATAAAACGTGTTGTTTAAAGTTTGCCACAAGCCACCTGGGAGACAAGCCAAACATGTGGAAGAAGGTGCTCTGGTCAGATGAAACCAAAATTGAACTTTTTGGCAACAATGCAAGACGTTATGTTTGTCGTAAAAGCAACACAGCTCATCACCCTGAACACACCATCCCCACTGTCAAACATGGTGGTGGCAGCATCATGGTTTGGGCCTGCTTTTCTTCAGCAGGGACAGGGAAGATGGTTAAAATTGATGGGAAGATGGATGGAGCCAAATACAGGACCATTCTGGAAGAAAACCTGATGGAGTCTGCAAAAGACCTGAGACTGGGACAGAGATTTGTCTTCCAACAAGAGAATGATCCAAAACATAAAGCAAAATCTACAATGGAATGGTTCAAAAATAAACATATCCAGGTGTTAGAATGGCCAAGTCAAAGTCCAGACCTGAATCCAATCGAGAATCTGTGGAAAGAACTGAAAACTGCTGTTCACAAATGCTCTCCATCCAACCTCACTGAGCTCGAGCTGTTTTGCAAGGAGGAATGGGAAAAAAATTCAGTCTCTCGATGTGCAAAACTGATAGAGACATACCCCAAGCGACTTACAGCTGTAATCGCAGCAAAAGGTGGCGCTACAAAGTATTAACTTAAGGGGGCTGAATAATTTTGCACACCCAATTTTTCAGTTTTTGATTTGTTAAAAAAGTTTGAAATATCCAATAAATGTCATTCCACTTCATGATTGTGTCCCACTTGTTGTTGATTCTTCACAAAAAAATACAGTTTTATATCTTTATGTTTGAAGCCTGAAATGTGGCAAAAGGTCGCAAAGTTCAAGGGGGCCGAATACTTTCGCAAGGCACTGTACGCCTGTGTGAATTATGATGTGGCGGGTGGACCCTAGTCTGTCCTCTGACAACAGCTCCAGGGCATGCCTAGTGTTTGGGCACCAGTGTTTAGCCACTTTGTGTTTGTGTGTCGTCGTCCCCCCTTCTCTTGAAGTCTTGCAACACTTAATGAGCCAGTCACCCAGACAGGTTGCCTCCTGCCCCTGGCCCTCATGCTGTCTCCTGTTCTGTCACACACAGGATGTGCTTCCTGGGAACGGAGGGGGTTATTGGCAGGGGGTAGTGAGTCATCGTTGGTTGCTACTTGTGAAGCGTTGGCACTGCCAACTGGTATCCGAACACTTAGGGTTGAGTGCTAGTGGTACCACCTGTTCGCCTGCCTGCCTGCTCTGTGCTCCTCTACCTGTCCTGTCTCAACCTGGCATGGAACCAGAGGGTCATGCCCACAGGGGGCACAATGGCACGTTTCCCCTTCAGATTTTTACAGTTTATTATTTTTTATCCAATGTTAAATTAATTACACAACTTTTAATTACCCACGTTTTATCAGAATTCTTTATAAAAAGATCAGTAAGGTACACTGACTGGACCAGGCAAAGAGCCCCCCCTTCTCCTTGCATGTGCAGTAGCCTATTGTCAGTGGAGTGACACATACAGCGTTTGGTTTGATTTGAGTTATGTAGCTTATTGATTCCTCCCTGATTAATATATTAAACACTAATGGTTTGGTTCTCTGTAATACTAGCCACCTAACAATTTTATGAAGTTGGCTTAGAAAAGCAAGCAATTACTAAATGTACTGAATTTAGCACAGATGCTGAGAAGCATATTTTGTTTCTTTACAATAATAACCACCAGTCAGGATGATACAGACGGCTCAAGAGGTATGCTTAGATATGCAGAGAAATTGTTGGTTTAAATGTAATCTGGTACCTTTTGATAATCTCATGATATTTGTGTATTAATTATGATGCCATGATATGTGCTTTTATTGAGGATGCCTGTTATGATCCCATGTAGGGGAGAGTGGGGTAAGTTTAGACATTTTTTTCCATTCACCATCACTCTGTCAAGGGAAATATCCATTATACTGAACAAAAATATAAACTCAACATGGAACAATTTCAAACATTTCAAAGTTACAGTCCATGTAAGGAAATCAGTCAATTGAAATAAATTCCTTAGGCCCTAATCTATAGAGTTGACATGACTGGGCAGGGGCGCAGCCATGGGTATGCCTGGGAGGGCATAGGTCTACACACTTGGAAGCCAGGCCCAGCCAATCAGAATGAGTTTTTCCCCACAAAAGAGATTCATTACAGACAAGAATATGTTAAGTTGAACTGCGGGACAATGGTGTGTGTAATCAGTAATCAGTAGGGTAAGTGAGTGTTTTGCATGCATGAATGTGATAATGCAGGGTGTTGAAAGGTGCCAAAGCAAACAAACAAAAAGGCCACCAAGAACCACAACACAATCTACAAAGGTGTCTGCATGGAGAGAGTCTCCTCCATGAATGTGGAAGAGGTCTATTTATCCTGGGAGACACCTGGCCCAGGTGTTTCCCATGAAGCTGACGACCCTCCCAACTCCGCCCACCGGCATCCTAATAAGGAAACAAGAACAAAGACAGAATACGGCAGACAGAGTGGGAGGGTCGTCACACTAAACACAATTCAATACAATCACAATAGTTTTTTTGTCTTTTAATAACTTGAAGCTTCTTTTAACACAGGTTTAACACCTAACAAACACTTTTACAAACCTTTTTTTAAATATGCCCTGTTACCTCGTATCCCAGCGATTATGCCCTGGAAGAAAACACTTCCATTATCTCAACTTGCCATTGGCTCACCTTACCCCATGGCCTGTGGCTCACCTTACCCCATGGCCTTTGGCTCACCTTACCCCATGGCCTTTGGCTCAACTTACCCCATGGCCATTGGCTCAACTTACCCCATGGCCTTTGGCTCACCTTACCCCATGGCCGTTGGCTCACCTTACCCCATGGCCTTTGGCTCACCTTACCCCATGGCCTTTGGCTCACCTTACCCCATGGCCTTTGGCTCACCTTACCCCATGGCCTTTGGCTCACCTTACCCCATGGCCTTTGGCTCACCTTACCCCATGGCCTTTGGCTCACCTTACCCCATGGCCTTTGGCTCAACTTACCCCATGGCCTTTGGCTCACCTTACCCCATGGCCTTTGGCTCAACTTACCCCATGGCCTTTGGCTCACCTTACCCCATGGCCTTTGGCTCACCTTACCTCATGGCCTTTGGCTCACCTTACCCCATGGCCTTTGGCTCACCTTACCCCATGGCGTTTTGCTCACCTTACCCCATGGCCTTTGGCTCACCTTACCCCATGGCCTTTGGCTCACCTTACCCCATGGCCTTTGGCTCACCTTACCCCATGGCCTTTGGCTCACCTTACCCCATGGCCTTTGGCTCACCTTACCCCATGGCCTTTGGCTCACCTTACCCCATGGCCTTTGGCTCACCTTACCCCATGGCCTTTGGCTCACCTTACCCCATGGCCTTTGGCTCACCTTACCCCATGGCCTTTGGCTCACCTTACCCCATGGCCTTTGGCTCACCTTACCCAATGGCCTTTGGCTCACCTTACCCAATTACCCCATGGCCTTTGGCTCACCTTACCCCATGGCCTTTGGCTCACCTTACCCCATGGCCTTTGGCTCACCTTACCCCATGGCCTTTGGCTCACCTTACCCCATGGCCTTTGGCTCACCTTACCCCATGGCCTTTGGCTCAACTTACCCCATGGCCTTTGGCTCACCTTACCCCATGGCCTTTGGCTCACCTTACCCCATGGCCTTTGGCTCAACTTACCCCAAGGCGAACATTTTGACTATATTATCCCACACAGCTACAAGGGTGCACTTTAATGCTAGTTTTAGGATGTCATATTGAGGCTCATGGAGACCCCAACTGATGTATAGAACAATCTTCAAAGTATATACTTTGGTTTAGATACAAACAACATGAAACCTGAAATTATATATTCATTTTACTTGCTGAAAATCCTAATTTGTTTACCATTTTTCCATGTGGTTTCTTTCTTCACAGACTCAATGAAATGATGACCTCTTCCTAAATATTTGGTCAAATTATTAATTGTGTGTATGGTTTCCTAGAAACAAAGGTGACTCAACTTACCCCTTTGTCTCAACTTACCCCATTCTCCCCTACTGAGTTGTAATTTGAATGTAATATCCTGGGCTTGTTAGTGCAGTAAATTGAGATGTGAGATTTACAACAGTCAGAATGACAACCTCTTGAATGTTTAGAATATAATTAGGCATAATGATATAATTAGGCATAATTATATATTTTTTTATACATTATAAATGATTATTCCTACTTTTCTTTCTCTTTGTTTAGAATAGTGATCTATCTAAGCGTAGATTTTTTTCAGTGATCGTGTCCAGTCTTTGTTACGGGAGAAGTTTGTGTTCCAGATTGTTCTCGTTTCCTCTGGAGTGTGGTAGTATGAGAGGTCTTGTGTCCTAGTCACGACCAGACGTGTGTGTGTGTCACTGTCCAGTGGGGTGTATGTGTATCCCTTTGTGTTGGTGTATCCAGATGGCCGTGGTGGATACAGAATGAAATTGAACACGGTGAATCTGTATGGTGGTGGATACAGAATGAAATTGAACACGGTGAATCTGCATGGTGGTGGATACAGAATGAAATTGAACACGGTGAATCTGCATGGTGGTGGATACAGAATGAAATTGAACACGGTGAATCTGCATGGTGGTGGATACAGAATGAAATTGAACACGGTTCTGCATGGTGGTGGATACACACAGTGAATCTGCATGGTGGTGGATACAGAATGAAATTGAACACGGTGAGTCTGCATGGTGGTGGATACAGAATGAAATTGAACACGGTGAATCTGCATGGTGGTGGATACAGAATGAAATTGAACACGGTGAATCTGCATGGTGGTGGATACAGAATGAAATTGAACACGGTGAATCTGCATGGTGGTGGATACAGAATGAAATTGAACACGGTGAATCTGCATGGTGGTGGATACAGAATGAAATTGAACACGGTGAATCTGCATGGTGGTGGATACAGAATGAAATTGAACATGGTGAATCTGCATGGTGGTGGATACAGAATGAAATTGAACACAGTGAATCTGCATGGTGGTGGATACAGAATGAAATTGAACACGGTGAATCTGCATGGTGGTGGATACAGAATGAAATTGAACATGGTGAATCTGTATGGTGGTGGATACAGAATGAAATTGAACACGGTGAATCTGCATGGTGGTGGATACAGAATGAAATTGAACACAGTGAATCTGTATGGTGGTGGATACAGAATGAAATTGAACACAGTGAATCTGTATGGTGGTGGATACAGAATGAAATTGAACACGGTGAATCTGCATGGTGGTGGATACAGAATGAAAGTGAACATGGTGAATCTGCATGGTGGTGGATACAGAATAAAATTGAACACGGTGAATCTGCATGGTGATGGATACAGAATGAAATTGAACACGTGAATCTGCATGGTGGTGGATACAGAATGAAATTGAACACAGTGAATCTGCATGGTGGTGGATACAGAATGAAATTGAACACAGTGAATCTGCATGGTGGTGGATACAGAATGAAATTGAACACAGTGAATCTGTATGGTGGTGGATACAGAATGAAATTGAACACAGTGAATCTGCATGGTGGTGGATACAGAATGAAATTGAACACGGTGAATCTGCATGGTGGTGGATACAGAATGAAATTGAACACGGTGAATCTGCATGGTGGTGGATACAGAATGAAATTGAACACGGTGAATCTGCATGGTGGTGGATACAGAATGAAATTGAACACGGTGAATCTGCATGGTGGTGGATACAGAATGAAATTGAACACGGTGAATCTGCATGGTGGTGGATACAGAATGAAATTGAACACAGTGAATCTGCATGGTGGTGGATACAGAATGAAATTGAACACGGTGAGTCTGCATGGTGGTGGATACAGAATGAAATTGAACACAGTGAATCTGCATGGTGGTGGATACAGAATGAAATTGAACACGGTGAATCTGCATGGCGGTGGAGAGCTGCTGGCTGGACATGGAGAAACTCTCCACTCTGATCTCTCTCCATCGCCTGGAACAATCGCCAGGGTCAGGGACCACCATTGTCCCTTACGCGTCAGAGATGGGATAAGAGGAGATGAGATGATAGGGGAGGGAGGGAAAAAGGAAGGATGAGGGTGTTGTTTGTGTAAAGTGCTGCTCTCATGGCTGCTCTCAGCTCGGTTCAGGACAAAAGGGGTTTGAGGGTTGGAGAGGGAGTTGATGTGTCACTGAGCTGAGCTCTCAGAGGGAAAGGTTATCTAGTAGTGGATCTAGCTATCAGATACTGCCATGCAGGAAAGAGGCGAATCCTGGGCCCATATTCCCAAAGCTTCTCTGAGTAGGGCTGATCTAGGATCAGGTTCCCTCTGTACATCAAATCTCATTCATTTGTGATCTAAAATGCCAAACGGATTCTATATAAGCACTTCTATCTGAGACTTTGTGAAAACAGATGGATGGACGAAATGGATAGCTGGACGGACACTGATAGACAAGGAGAGTGCTATTGATTTGGATTGATTTTTGATTAGACATCTCACAATATTATGGGTCACTTAAAGACAGCGACAGACAGAGAGAGAGACACACACACAACCAGTATGGATTGTGACACCTAGCCACATAGAGGTCTCATAATATTGTCCCCAGTGGTGTAGTATAGTAGACAACGTGGCTTAACTGTACAGCTGCTTCCTCTCCAAGTTGCCCTGTTGAACTGGCCAATGTATCTCTAGCAGTCAGAACAGTTGAACTGGCCAATGTATCTCTAGCAGTCAGAACAGTTGAACTGGCCAATGTATCTCTAGCAGTCAGAACAGTTGAACTGGCCAATGTATCTCTAGCAGTCAGAACAGTTGAACTGGCCAATGTATCCCCAGCAGTCAGAACAGTTGAACTGGCCAATGTATCCCCAGCAGTCAGAACAGTTGAACTGGCCAATGTATCCCCAGCAGTCAGAACAGTTGAACTGGCCAATGTATCTCTAGCAGTCAGAACAGTTGAACTGGCCAATGTATCCCCAGCAGTCAGAACAGTTGAACTGGCCAATGTATCTCTAGCAGTCAGAACAGTTGAACTGGCCAATGTATCTCTAGCAGTCAGAACAGTTGAACTGGCCAATGTATCCCCAGCAGTCAGAACAGTTGAACTGGCCAATGTATCCCCAGCAGTCAGAACAGTTGAACTGGCCAATGTATCCCCAGCAGTCAGAACAGTTGAAATGGCCAATGTATCCCCAGCAGTCAGAACAGTTGAACTGGCCAATGTATCCCCAGCAGTCAGAACAGTTGAACTGGCCAATGTATCCCCAGCAGTCAGAACAGTTGAACTGGCCAATGTATCCCTAGCAGTCAGAACAGTTGAACTGGCCAATGTATCCCTAGCAGTCAGAACAATTGAACTGGCCAATATATCTCTAGCAGTCAGAACAGTTGAACTGGCCAATGTATCTCTAGCAGTGGTTCTGTCAGACCACTAGAGGGGTTTTCCTATAGGACCCTGTCAGACCAGGGTCTCTTTAACAAGCCATACAAAGCTGGTAACAATTTCAATTTTATCCTCCAGAAAAGGCAGAAAAAATATGGTTAAACTCAAATATAGTGATTGATTAAAAAAATAAATCTTTATGGATAAATAAAGGTATTATATTTATTAATTATCTTATGAATAGGAATGGTTATGTTATGTAATGTTATGTCACACATGCATGGGAATGTTCAGTAAAAAAAAAATCAGTAAAATAGGTCAACTGAAATAAATAAATTAGGCCATAATCTATGGATTTCACATGACTGGGAATACAGATATGCTTTGGTTGGTCACAGATAGCCACAGAAAAACATACAGGCATTTTCCAACCTAGGAGAGGTGTCACAAAACTCAGAAATAGAGTTATAAATATTCACTTACCTTTGATGATCTTTATCGGAATGCACTCCCAGGAATCCCAGTTCCACAATAAATGTTTATTTTGTTCGATAAAGTCCATTTATGTCCAAATACCTCATTTTTGTTCGCGCGTTTAGTTCACAAATCCAAATTCACAAGGCACAGGCACTTAGTTCAGACGAAAAGTCAAAACAGTTCTATTACAGTTTAGAAACATGTCAAACGATGTATATAATCAATCTTTAGGATGTTTTTATCATAAATCTTCAATAATATTCCAACAGGACAATTCCTTTGTCTTTAGAAATGAAAAGGAACGGAGCTCGATCTCACGGCCGCGAGCGTGAGTTAGCTCATGGCATTTTGCCAGACCTCAGGTTCAAACAGCTCTTATTTGCTCCTCCTTCATAGTAGAAGCCTGAAACAAGGTTCTAAAGCCTTAGGAAGTACAATATGACCCCATAGATGCTGTATATTTGATAGGCAATGACTTGAAAAACTACAAACCTCAGATTTCCCACTTCCTGGTTGGATTTTTTTCTCAGGTTTTTGCCTGCAATATGAGTTATGTTATACTCACAGACATCATTCAAACAGTTTTAGAAACTTCAGAGTGTTTTCTATCCAAATCTATGATATGCCTATTCTAGCTTTTGGGCCTGAGTAGCAGGCAGTTTACTCTGGGCACCTTATTCATCCATTTTAAAGATAAATGAATAAGCTACTCAATACTGCCCCCCAGTCCCAAATAAGTTAATCATAAAGCATACACCCCCGACCTCCCTTTTCCCAGAGACGTGTTTATCTCTGTCGGCACGATGCCTGGGGAAGCCCGGTGGCTGAACCGATTCCGACAACATATCCCGAGAGAGCCATGTTTCCGTGAAACAGAGAATGTTACAATATCTAATGTCTCTCTGGAAGGCAACCCTTGCTCGAATGTTGTCTACCTTGTTGTCAAGAGACTGGGCATTGGCTCGTAGTATACTCAGGAGTGGTGTGCGATGTGCACGTCTACGGAGCCTGGCCAGGTGTCGTTGTTTTGGATCGCCTCCTGGAATTAGCTCCATTGTCCTGGGTGGTGGTCCGAACAGAGGATCCGCTCTGGGAAAGTGGTATTCCTGGTCATAATGTTGATGAGTTGACGTTGCTCTTATATCCAATAGTTCTTCCCGGCTGTATGTAATAAGACTTAACATTTCCTGGGATAACAATGTAAGAAATAATACATAAACAAACAAAATACTGCATAGTTTCCTAAGAACTCAATGGCTGTGCGAAGTTGCTGGATATTGGTGTCGATCCAGAGCATCCCAAACATGCTCAATGGGTGACATATCTGGAGAGTATGCAGGCCATAGAAGAACTGGGACTTTTTCAGCTTCCAGGAATTGTGTATTGATCTTTGCGACATGGGACGGGGCCTTATCATGCTGAAACGTGAGGTGATGGCGGTGCATGCTTAGCTGCGGGAAGATGTTTGGGGGTGGGGGTGCTGCAAATTTTTTGCTGACGGGGCGGGATTGACATTTTTTGACGGGGGGGTGCCTACGGTGGCAGATTATAGCTAAACTGAAAAAGACGCAGCTCCAACAACACATAAAACCTCATACAATTCTGCCCAAAAACAATGACAGTTTATCTGAACCAGTGGCATACGGGCTTTTTAGGTGAGCGCTGATGACGCCCTGTGATAAGTAGTACCCACTTAGTCAAAATATTTAGCTTGTCCATTCTCCAAGGTGCTGTTGGAGAGATGCATTGCTGCCAAGTTCCACCAGCTTTCCATCACAAAAGTCATCTAACAAATCATATAGCAGATATTGTATATGATAGAAAGAGTATGTGGCCTTTTGTGTAACCTGCAGGCTGGATATAACATGTATGACAATGTAATGAGACAAACACTTTTCACATCATACTGGTCAAATAGCCTAACCTAAATGGCACCCAATCAAATAAAGTAAAATAGACAATATGGATAATCAGGATACTCACAACTGCTTTCCAGGAGTTTCACCCCGTGGGCTAAATGGTCACGATCAGTGGTTTCAAGGTTGTATCAGTCCATTTTTGACGAGCTGATCATAGCAAAAACTAAAGTACTGAATTTCCCGCTGTGAAAACGCATTGCAAATAGGCTCAGGATAACTCCTGATAAAGTTAGGTAGCTGATAGCCTAATTGATTACAGAAATCAGGACTAATAAAGCAAATGCAACAGCCTGTGGGCCTAACACATGGATGGGCATTCATAAAATTACATTGCAGTTGGACAGGGTAGGTTACACCTCGGTAAAGCACAAACCGACGTGGATGTCTTTTGGGTGTCTTCTTTGGTCCTGTCTGGACCAGCAGTCTTTTTTGGTCCTGTCTGGACCAGCAGTCTTTTTTGGTCCTGTCTGGACCAGCAGTCTTTTTTTGGTCCTGTCTGGACCAGCAGTCTTTTTTTGGTCCTGTCTGGACCAGCAGTCTTTTTTTGGTCCTGTCTGGACCAGAAGTCTTTTTTGGTCCTGTCTGGACCAGCAGTCTTTTTTGGTCCTGTCTGGACCAGCAGTCTTTTTTTGGTCCTGTCTGGACTAGCAGTCTTTTTTTGGTACTGTCTGGACCAGAAGTCTTTTTTTGGTCCTGTCTGGACCAGAAGTCTTTTTTTGGTCCTGTCTGGACCAGCAGTCTTTTTTTGGTCCTGTCTGGACCAGCAGTCTTTTTTTTGGTCCTGCCTGGACCAGCAGTCTTTTTTGGTCCTGTCTGGACCAGCAGTCTTTTTTTGGTGCCATCCAGACCGGCCTCGATTTCCACGTTCACAGACGTTGGTTTTTGGTCCTGTCAGGGCTAGTCTTAATTTGGCCCAAACATAGAGGTTTATGTTTGGTTCGGATTCGGTGTGGTCCGGACCGGCCTTGATTTTGTGCAGACTTTAATTCAGAAACGAAAATTAACCTGATTTCAACGTCCAGAAAATACATATTTTCAACGACCTGAAAATACATATGTTGTCTATTGCGAACATTGAAATCAGGTTAATCGGTCTAATATTCGGTTCTGGATGAAAGTTGAAAATACATATTTTCAACGTTCATAACTGAAAATTAACCTGACTGGCAGGTTAATGCTTATCAGTTTCATGCCTGGCATTTCTCTCTCTGTGTGTCTCTCTCTCTCTATCGCTCTCTCTGTGTGTCTCTCTCTCTCCATCACTCTCTCTGTGGCTCTCTCTGTGTGTGTCTCTCTCTCTGTGTCCCTCTCCTCTGTGTCTCTCTCTCTCTCTCTGTGTCTCTCTCTCTCCATCACTCTCTCTGTGGCTCTCTCTGTGTGTGTCTCTCTCTCTGTGTCCCTCTCTCTCTGTGTCCCCAGCGTTGGTCGTTTTTCCTTTGAAAAGAGGGTGTAAAGAGGGATAGAAGGACAGTGTGAAAAGGAAATGTAGATGCAAAAAAAGCTACCTTGGCTGATGACTCATAGAAATAGAATAGAACTATATTTACATACTCCTTCCTAATGTTGTGTTGCACCCCCTTTCCCCCTCAGAACGGTCTCAATTCGTCGGGGCATAGACTCTAAGGGTGTCAAGCGTTCCACAGGGATGCTGGCCACAGGAGGCTGGTGGCACTTTAATTGGGGAGGACGGGCTCATAGTAATGGCTGAAGGGAATAAGTGGAATGGTATCAAACACATGGTGGAGGACAGGCTCATAGTAATGGCTGAAGGGAATACGTGGAATGGTATCAAACACATGGTGGAGGACGGGCTCATAGTAATGGCAGAAGGGAATACGTGGAATGGTATCAAACACATGGTGGAGGATGGGCTCATAGTAATGGCTGAAGGGAATACGTGGAATGGTATCAAACACATGGTGGATGACGGGCTCATAGTAATGGCTGAAGGGAATACGTGGAATGGTATCAAACACATGGTGGAGGACGGGCTCATAGTAATGGCTGAAGGGAATACGTGGAATGGTATCAAACACATGGTGGAGGACTGGCTCATAGTAATGGCTGAAGGGAATACGTGGAATGGTATCAAACACATGGTGGAGGACGGGCTCATAGTAATGGCTGAAGGGAATACGTGGAATGGTATCAAACACATGGTGGAGGACGGGCTCATAGTAATGGCTGAAGGGAATACGTGGAATGGTATCAAACACATGGTGGAGGATGGGCTCATAGTAATGGCTGAAGGGAATACGTGGAATGGTATCAAACACATGGTGGAGGATGGGCTCATAGTAATGGCTGAAGGGAATAAGTGGAATGGTATCAAACACATGGTGGAGGACTGGCTCATAGTAATGGCTGAAGGGAATACGTGGAATGGTATCAAACACATGGTGCCAGTCCATTCGCTCCGTTCCAGACATTATTATGAGCCGTCCTCCCCATGTTGACTCCAATGTTGGCTGGAAGTCCTTTGGGTGGTGGACCATTCTTCATACACACGGGAAAAACCCAGCAGCGTTGCAGTTCTTGACACTCAAACCGGTACGCCTGGCACCTACTACCATACCCCATTTAAAGGCACTTAAGGCTTTTGTCTTACCCATTCACCCTCAATGGCACACATACCCAATCCATGTCCCAATTGCCTCAAGGATTAAAAATAAATGTTTAACCTGTCTCTTCCCCTTCATCTACATTGGTTTGAAGTATATTTAACAGGTGACATCAATAAGGAGTAATATGTCATTGAAACAGCAGGTGTTTCTAATGTTTTATACACTGTGTATGTCTCTATGGTGTCACTTCTGATATCTGGCACACTTTCATGCATATCTAGCTCACAGTCCCATCACACACCTTTAGTTTTAACACTCCCTCTGGATCTGTGTGTGATGGTACACACCTGCAGCTGCTCTGTAGTCTGGCCTTGTACTATTGTATATAGAGACAGCCAGATATAGACCCCTCTCTCTCCCTCTACTTTTCTCTCTCTCTCTCCCTCTACTTTTCTCTCTCTTTCTCCCTCTCTCTCTCACTCTCTACCCGCCTCTCTCTTTTCCCTTACCCTATTTCTCCGTGTCTCTACCTTCCCCCTTTCTGTTAATTCTCTCTGTCTTTTATCCTCTATTTGTCTTTGTTGCTATATGAACTATACATCACGTTTTTATTCTGTTTCATACTCTACTCTCTCCCTTTCTGTCTACATCATTCAGTCACATTATTTTCTTATCTCTCTCTTTCTATCGTTCTCTTTCAATTTCTTTCTCTCTCTCTTCCCCTCTCTTTCTCTCTATCTTCCCCTTCTCTCTCACTTACCCTCTCTCTCTCTTCTTTCTCAAGCTTCCATCATATCTCACTTCTCTGTTAAAGTATAACAATATGGGGCACCTAACCCACTCACAGGGTTGGTTAACTCTTGATGTCCCTCATGTCTCTACCAACCAATCAGCCTTTAGTTAATGCCCCCCCTGTTTTGAATAATTTAAAAACCTAATTAAATCTTGAACTAATTGTGCCAATGGGGCAGTTTAGAACACTGATGAGGGATGAATTCACTGAGGTTTTCAAGTGTTTTGTATTATCTTGGTGGGTTATTAGTGTGGTTGATTGTGGTGGGTTATTAGTGTTGTTGAGATGTGGTGGGTTATTAGTGTTGTTGAAATGTGGTGGTTTATTAGTGTCTTGGTTGATTGTGGTGGGTTATTAGTGTTGTGGTTGAATGTGGTGGGTTATTAGTGTTGTGGTTGAATGTGGTGGGTTATTAGTGTTTTGGTTGAATGTGGTGGGTTATTAGTGTTTTGGTTGAATGTGGTGGGTTATTTGGGTTGTGGTTGATTGTGGTGTGGGTTATTAGTGTTGGTGAGATGTGGTGGGTTATTTGGGTTGCGATGTGGTGGGTTATTAGTGTGGTTGATTGTGGTGGGTTATTAGTGTTGTTGAGATGTGGTGGGTTATTAGTGTGGTTGAGATGTGGTGGGTTATTAGTGTGGTTGATTGTGGTAGGTTATTAGTGTGGTTGATTGTGGTGGGTTATTAGTGTGGTTGAGATGTGGTGGGTTATTAATGTTGTTGAGATGCGGTGGGTTATTAGTGTTGAGATGTGGTGGGTTATTAGTGTGGTTGAGATGTGGTGGGTTATTAGTGTGGTTGAGATGTGGTGGGTTATTAGTGTGGTTGATTGTGGTAGGTTATTAGTGTGGTTGATTGTGGTGGCTTATTAGTGTGGTTGAGATGTGGTGGGTTATTAATGTTGTTGAGATGCGGTGGGTTATTAGTGTTGAGATGTGGTGGGTTATTAGTGTTGTTGAGATGTGGTGGGTTATTAGTGTTGGTGAGATGTGGTGGGTTATTAGTGTGGTTGAGATGTGGTGGGTTATTAGTGTTGTTGAGATGTGGTGGGTTATTAGTGTGGTTGAGATGTGGTGGGTTATTAGTGTGGTTGAATGTGGTGGGTTATTAGTGTTTTGGTGGATTGTGGTGGGTTATTAGTGTTTTGGTGGATTGTGGTGGGTTATTAGTGATGCGATGTGGTGGGTTATTTGTGTTGTAGTTGATTGTGTTGGTTATTAGTGTTGTTGAGATGTGGTGTCTGTATTTCCTGTATCCAGTAGGTTATTTTTGCTGTTGTATTGATTTACTGAATTATCCTGTTGTGAGTTGTTTGTTCTCAGGGCACCATTGTGAATGAAACCCTGGTCTTAATTGGGCTCCCCTGAATAAATATACAATGTAAATGTCACGCCCTGGCCATAGAGAGGCTTTTATTCTCTATTTTGGTTAGGCCAGGGTGTGACTAGAGTGGGCATTCTAGTTTCTTTATTTCTATGTTTTCTATTTGTTTTTGGCCGAGTGTGGTTCCCAATCAGAAGCAGCTGTCTATCGTTGTCTCTGATTGGGAATCATACAGCCTTTTTCATGCAGCCTGTTTCCCACCTGTGTTTTGTGGGTAGTTGTTTTCTAGCTTTTTTAGCTGTTTTGTGCCTGACGGAACTGTTCGCTTTCGTTTTGTATTCGTTATTTTTGTTTGAGTGATTCTTGACAATAAAGATCATGAACACTTCCCACACTTTGGTCCGCTCTTCCTTACGATGACAAGCGTTACAGTAAAAAATATGTTTTGGCTTTCTCTCTCTCTCTCTCTGGTCATTTCATGTCATTTCAGCAAGCCATGACACCGACCAACGCAGATTGTTCTAAAATTGTTTCTGTATTTAGAAACAGAAAACATTCCTTATTTTAGTTTGGTTAGAAATCCACAACATCCTGTCTACTGGAGAGTATTGGGTTTGCCTGGTTCGGATGTTTTTGTTTGTTTGGAATCGGTGGATCCCATCCTGACTCACTGTCTGGTTCCCATCAGCCTCCTCGAAGTACGTCCCCAAATACATAGCAGAGCATTGGGATCATTTAACTGGTCTGTTGCCACAGTTCAAAGGCAGGATTTGCAGAGATTGATTTTCTCCAGATGGATATAGCTGCCCTGGGTCATGTCATTCTGCCCTGCTTTAAACCCATCATTATGCCCTGGTTTATACCCATTATCATGCCCTGGTTTAAACACATCATCATGCCCTGGTTTAAACCCATCATCATGCCCTGGTTTAAACACATCATCATGCCCTGGTTTATACCCATTATCATGCCCTCGTTTAAACACATCATCATGCACTGGTTTAAACACATCATCATGCCCTGGTTTATACCCATTATCATGCCCTGGTTTTAACACATCATCATGCCCTGGTTTAAACCCATCATCATGCCCTGGTTTAAACCCATCATCATGCCCTGGTTTAAACCCATCATCATGCCCTGGTTTAAACACATCATCATGCCCTGGTTTAAACCCATCATCTTGCCCTGGTTTAAACACATCATCATGCCCTGGTTTAAACCCATCATCATGCCATGGTTTAAACACATCATCATGCCCTGGTTTATACCCATTATCATGCAGGCTTTTCCCATGGTAGTTGTGATTATGAGAGCAGTCTGATAGTCTTGTTATCCATATTAGATAATGTTTCACCTCCTTCTCTTGTCTGGGTCTAACTGGTGAACAAGAGAGCGAGGAGGAGAGAACAGAGGAGTTATTGACCCAACAATCTCACAGCTCAAGGAGACAAAGTGGAAGTCAATGAGTCAATGTGTCTGTTGGATATGATTAGCTGTTTCAAATTATCTCTCTCTCTCTGGTGCACACACACAACCCTGCCCCCACCTCATCTATTTCCTCTCCTGTCTCCTCCTCCTGCCACCTCTCCTCTCCCCTCCTCTCCTGTGTCCTTCTCCTGCCGTCTCTCCTCTCTTCTCCTGCTTTTTCTCTTGTCATCTCCTCCTGCAGTCTCTCCTCTCCCCTTCTCTCCTGTGTCTTTGTCCTGCCTTCTCTCCTCTCTGCTCCTGCTGTCTCTCCTCTCCCCTTCTCTCCTGTGTCTTTGTCCTGCCTTCTCTCCTCTCCTCTCTGCTCCTGCTGTCTCTCCTCTCCCCTCCTCTCCTGTCTCCTTCTCCTCCCGTCTCTCCCGTCTCCTGTTCCTCCCGTCTCTCCCGTCTCCTGTTCCTCCTGCCTTCTCTCCTCTCCTCTCTGCTCCTGCTGTCTCTCCTCTCCCCTCCTCTCCTGTCTCCTTCTCCTGCTATCTCTTCTCTCCTGTCTCCTTCTCCTCCCGTCTCTCCCGTCTCCTGTTCCTCCTGCCTTCTCTCCTCTCCCCTTCTCGCCTGTCTGCTTCTTTTGCATCAGTGGTGCAGGGAATGACTTATTTGTTTCTCGCTGTTAACTTGGCGCTGGCAGCTTCATCTTTGAGCATTGTATCCTGATGAACCGTTGTATCGATCCAAGTTCCTTCTCTCTTACAATCTATCTCATTGTAGTGCTACTTGACAGTCCCTGTCGTGACAAACACATTCCCACACACACACACTCACCCACACACTCACACATACACAATGACACCGTATTCCCTATGTAATGCACTACTTTTCACCAGGGCCCATAGGGACGCAGCCAGGGACTGTCTAAAGCACTCAGAATGAATGGGGCTCAAGGGTGGGGTTTCACTGACAGCTGAATGATGTGGTTAAGTACAGGGCCACTGGCAGTTACCTAAGCCAATGACATTACCACTAGCCTTTTACTGTGCCGTTGTCAGATCTCTGTGTGGAGAAAGAGACATCGAGTGACTAGGGCTGACGAGGGCTGCTCACATAGATGTTTAACTCAGGACATGTACATGACTGTAAGCAGACATATATGTTTAACTCAGGACATGTACATGACTGTAAGCAGACATAGATGTTTAACTCAGGACATGTACATGACTGTAAGCAGACATAGATGTTTAACTCAGGACATGTACATGACTGTAAGCAGACATAGTACATGCGTGTACACACACACAAAAAATACTCATCACAATTCGTTTACTTTTATTTATTTATATAAAATGGACAATAACCTACTTTTATCAAACGTACTATTCTTGCTATCCTATCTATCCTATCTTGCTACTACTTCTACTAAATAAATCAGAGATTCACAGGAAGCCCGTCTCTGTAGCCAACTCCAACACCCATGGAATGGCTTCCAGCTTCTCCATCAGGTTGCCAGAGCTCACACACTGCTCGAATAACTCAGTCCTCACTCTCAACTAGGGCTGTCATGGCTATTAGGCTTCTACAAGCTCTGATGCTGCTGCTTGCTGGTCATTATTAGCCTACCAAACTTGCTAACTGCCTGGTACTCAGCACTCTATTGTCCCTCTAATCACTTTGACATCAATGCAGATGTAATTGAAAATCTAATCAAATACTTAATGAGAGCCCATGATGCGCAACATTTCTATAGGCTATGCAATTGCGTGACAAAACAGTGATGTCCTCTATTAAAAAGATGAGCATCCCATCAGCTTTCAATAGGCTAGGCATACTATATTTATTGCTTAGCTTTCCTAATATTAAGCACATTGCTTCTCTTTACAACAGAAGTATAGCCTACATGGCTGGTATGAAAACAAACCACAGGAAAAGCATCCTCCATTAGCTATTTAAGTGCAGAGGTGACATGTATTTTCCAGACAGGTGCATGATCATGGTCCATTCTAAATCAAAACCAATTTCACACATAATATGTAGTATATGTAAAGACAAGATTCAATCAAGAATAGTCTGATGGGTGACAATATTAGCCTGTCACTTGTGAATGATATATTATCACTTGTGAATGGTTCCCAGATTGTGTGCAGTAAGGCAGGAAACAATGCATGCCTTTTTGTGCGACTTTTTCAAATCACAGTCGCATGCCTCATGTAGCCTAGCCCATAGGCCTATATGTTTTGACAAGGTTTGTATCACAACTGAAGTGGCCAAATAGCTTCTTAAATGAAGCACATGAATCCGCTTTACAACAGGTATAGAGCCTAACTGACATACATATGCAGCGCGGGAGTTTCAAGTTCAGCGAAGACATTTTTCACCATAAAACTACACCTTTATAATAAAAGCATTACATGTATAATCACATTAACGGTCACTTTTCAGAATGGTGTTTCCCTCTGATTGCATTTTGGAACATTTGCAGTTATATCCTACTGCCGTGTGTGCATTGCTGCACTTATAATGTGAAGAAATAGCCTAATAGTTTATCAACATGCTAAGCTAAATGTTCTGATCTGTTGCGTCAGCCTCATTATATAAAATCATTTTTGATGCGATTGGTTGTATTCATTTGGGATCTATCACATCCCACAACTGTCCCAGACTATGTTTGTAGTATTCATTTCTCACACAGAATAGAATAGGCCGACCTTTGTACTATGGGGGATAGTAGATTGATATAGGCAGCTTATGTCAATATACTATACCCCATAGTAAAACAGTTGATAGGCCTTTGCTGTTCGTTAGGCCTACTCAACTTGTTGTCTGATGAAAAGTAAACACGTTCTTCCAATTTTTATTTAACTAGGCAAGTCAGTTAAGAACAAATTCTTATTTTCAATGACACCCTAGGAACAGTGTGTTAACTACCTTGTTCAGGGGCAGAACGACAGATTTTTACCTTGTCAGCTCGTGGATTTGACCTTGCAACCTTTTGGTTACTAGTCCAATGCTCTAACCACTAGGCTACTTGCCGTCCCCGTATATCTTCAATATGCACCTCGGAATTGGATAAGGAAACGCGCAGTTGTGTCCCCGATGTGTCTGTCTTGATTTGTAGCCTGTGAGAAAGACCCGATCAGGTGACCAGCATTGGCTAATAAGAATTGAGCTATCTGAGAGAGACATTTGAGTGAGAGGTGCTTCGGAGCTTAGGAGCACGCAGCCGGGAGAAGGGAATTATAATGATAATGATTTTATTCACCTGTAATCCAAGGGGGATTACAGGTGATGTCGTCGGGAAATGTATTTTGAAAATGTGCATGAGAGACTGATGAAGTGTGTACAGACAGTGCAAATAACAAAGCAGACCTCATGCCTTTCATGCAACTTTTATCATGCAGCGTTAGAATGTATTAAAAATCTAAACATATAGCCCAAAGTTTGTCTCACAACTAAAGTTGCATAACGTACTCTATATTAATCATATAGGAGGATCTGTTTTTTAGTCAACCTCTTAACACAGAATAGCCGCATGCGCATCACTCCCTCAAATCGTTTGGACAAAATATAATTTTTATTTTATACAGCTATGTTCAAATGTATTCTTCATACTATAAAATAATATAAAATAATGCCACGGAATTCTAAGTAAATCTTCTCTGCTAAATGAACTAGTGAGCCCACATCCATTTGACATAGCCAGATCAGGACCATAGCCAGATGACAACTCAGAGTATGCTCTTCTGTTCTTCTGAAATAGACTACATTTTCATATCATGTTCCTTTAGACCTGTCTAAAATAAATAACAGATTTATTGTGATGGTGTAGGCTATATTACATGGATTTATTAGACTTTTTAAAATGTAGATGTTCCAAAGGTCTGTATCAGTGGCTTGTAGGCTATGCATGGAAGCCAGCAGATGCTAAATGGGTTTTTGTTAATTAACGGTCAATTACCTTGAGATCGGCAGTTATTTGCTTGACAAGCACCGGTTGACAAAATGTCATGACCGCCACAGCCTTCCTATGACTCTTAACATTGATGACGATAGAATCTGATGGTCTTGCAGGAAGATGCTGATGTCCCTGTGCTGGTCCACTCCAGACAGATCACATCGCTGGCTTTAGAAGCTCATTGATTAGAGATGGCCCACTCCAGACGGATCACATCGCTGGCTTTAGAAGCTCATTGATTAGAGATGGCCCACTCCAGACGGATCACATCTCTGGCTTTAGAAGCTCATTGATTAGAGATGGCCCACTCCAGACGGATCACATCGCTGGCTTTAGAAGCTCATTGATTAGAGATGGCCCACTCCAGACGGATCACATCGCTGGCTTTAGAAGCTCATTGATTAGAGATGGCCCACTCCAGACGGATCACATCGCTGGCTTTAGAAGCTCATTGATTAGAGATGGTCCACTCCAGACGGATCACATCGCTGGCTTTAGAAGCTCATTGATTAGAGATGGTCCACTCCAGACGGATCACATCGCTGGCTTTAGAAGCTCATTGATTAGAGATGGCCCACTCCAGACGGATCACATCGCTGGCTTTAGAAGCTCATTGATTAGAGATGGCCCACTCCAGACGGATCACATCGCTGGCTTTAGAAGCTCATTGATTAGAGATGGCCCACTCCAGACGGATCACATCGCTGGCTTTAGAAGCTCATTGATTAGAGATGGCCCACTCCAGACGGATCACATCGCTGGCTTTAGAAGCTCATTGATTAGAGATGGCCCACTCCAGACGGATCACATCGCTGGCTTTAGAAGCTCATTGATTAGAGATGGTCCACTCCAGACGGATCACATCGCTGGCTTTAGAAGCTCATTGATTAGAGATGGCCCACTCCAGACGGATCACATCGCTGGCTTTAGAAGCTCATTGATTAGAGATGGCCCACTCCAGACGGATCACATCGCTGGCTTTAGAAGCTCATTGATTAGAGATGGCCCACTCCAGACGGATCACATCGCTGGCTTTAGAAGCTCATTGATTAGAGATGGCCCACTCCAGACGGATCACATCGCTGGCTTTAGAAGCTCATTGATTAGAGATGGCCCACTCCAGACGGATCACATCGCTGGCTTTAGAAGCTCATTGATTAGAGATGGCCCACTCCAGACGGATCACATCGCTGGCTTTAGAAGCTCATTGATTAGAGATGGCCCACTCCAGACAGATCACATCGCTGGCTTTAGAAGCTCATTGATTAGAGATGGCTCATCACATCACATCGCTGGCTTTAGAAGCTCATTGATTAGAGATGGCCCACTCCAGATAGCAGAAGCAAGTTTACATCGCTGGCTTTAGAAGCTCATTGATTAGAGATCTCGCTGACTTTAGAAGCTCATTGATTAGAGATGCAAGTTTATGTCTAGTCTTGCGGTTGTTGCCACCAAAAGTGAGTTCCACATCAACACGGGTGCCTTCCAACCGAACATTCTAATATCCATCATTCTATTAAAGTTGCTCTTTTCAATCGGGATATCATCATATTCCAGTGTAATTGTGGTCTTATGAAAGAATCAGACATCGAATGTGTTTCAAATCAACACTGTTGCTCTAATCAACCAAACATTCTACAATTAAACATTCTTCAACATGAACTTTGGTTGATTTTGTATTGCAGAAATGCCATGACAATGAAAAATAGTGAAATGAATGGATGTACTGTGCATCATGTAAAATCAGTTTTATTGAACACAACACGCAAATGCACTAATTGCCCAGATATTTGTGATATGCAATCTGTTTCTGTGCTTTATTATAGAATTATAAAACATACATGAACACACATAGACGCGCACTCACACCGACTCTCTCTCTCTCTCACACACACACACACACACACACACACACACACACACACACACACACACACACACACACACACACTCTCTCTCTCACCATTTTTTATTTCACCCTTTGAACAAATGGAAGCCATTTTGAGTGATACTTAATTAAAATGTAAATGTTACCGCCCAGTGAGAAAAAGCAGTTTCTCATTATAGAGAATAGATAGGCTATTAGGATGAACCTCGGTGCTGCACTTATATCCTTTGTGTCTCATCAAACCACTGACTGAGGTGGCCTGAGGCCTGAGAGGAGAGACACAGACATGGAGAGAGCAGAAACGAGGAAGCAAGGAGGATGCGGTGTGTGTGTGTGTGTGTGTGTGTGGGGGGGGGGGGGGGGGGGGGGGTGGAAAGATTTCCTTGAGGTACAGGCTGTTCATTCCCCTTTCAAATTGGTGGTGTGTTTAATAGCCTGATACACACACCTCACTAATACATTGTTTGCTAGACTACTCTGCCCATAGTGGGTGAAAATGTGCTTTGGTGATGACTTTTCACTTCCTTATGTTATACAATACATTTTACCAAGACAAATGGGACTCTTCATGTTCTGAATGGTAACATTCAACATATCATTAACATTATACCCAAAAAGTCAGATTTCGGAACCTAATACATCCGATAATAAACACCAGGCTCTGTCGCTCTGAGTGGTGCTGCGTTATCGCCAACATTTTGAGGATTTTACATTTAGTGGCCATCATCTTCCAAGTTGTTTCCACTGGTTGCAAAATTAGCATGATATGTGCTGAATTCAATTTAAAAGGATTTGGAGGAAAAAAGCTTGGGGTAGTTAGTCTCAGTGCTCCGTTGACATTTCACAGAGATATGCTTGTTTTTGTGAGAAGTCTTCGAAAAAGAGACTTCACAGTAATTTGAACAGCATATATGAAAATACTACAGTGAACAAAAATATAAACTCGACATGCAACAATTTCAAAGATTTTACTGAGTTACAGTTCAAAAGGAAATCAGTCAATTGAAGTACATTAATTAGGCCATAATCTAATGATTTCACATGACTGGGAATACAGATATGCATCTGTTGGTCACAGGTACCTTAAAAAAAGGTAGGGGTGTGGATCAGAAAACCAGTCAGTATCAGGTGTGACCACCATTTGCCTCATGCAGCTCAACACTTCTCCTTCTCATAGAGTTGATCAGGCTGTTGATTGTGACCTATGGAATGTTGTCCCACTCCTCTTCAATGGCTGTGCGAAGTTGCTGGATATTGGTGGGAACTGGAACACACTGTCGTACACGTCTATCCAGAGCATCCCAAACAGGCTCAATGGGAGACATGTCTGGGCTATTTTTGTGTACAGATCCTTGTGACATGGGACTGTGCATTATCATGCTGAAACATCAGGTGATGGTGGTGGATGAATGGCACGACAATGGGCCTCAGGATCTCTTCATGGTATCTCTGTGCATTCAAATTGCAGAAATGCAATTGTGTTCGTTGTCTGTTGCTTATGCAACACATATCATAACCCCACCGCCACCATGGTGCACTCTGTTCACAACGTTGACATCAGCAAACTAGGATTCATCCATGAAGAGCACACTTCTCCAGCATGCCAGTGGCCATCGGAGGTGAGTTTTTGTCTACTGAAGTTGGTTACAATGCTGAACTGCAGTTAGGTTAAGGCTGGACGAACAACGAGCATGCATAGAAGCTTCCCTAAGACAATTTCTGACCATTTTTGCAGAAATTATTCAGTTGTGCAAACCCACAGTTTCATCAGCTGTTCAGGTGGCTGGTCTCAGATGATCCCACAGGTGAAGAAGCTGGATGTGAGGGTCCTGGGCTGGTGTGGTTACCTGTGGTCTGCGGTTGTGATGCCGGTTGGACCTACTGCAAAATGCTCTACAATGACGTTGGAGGTGGCTTATCATAGAGAAATTAACATTAAATTATCTGGCAACAGCTCTGGTGGACATTCCTGCAGTCAGCATGTCAATTGCACACTCCCTCAAAACTTGAGACATCTGTGGCATGGTGTTGTGTGATAAAACTGCACATTTTAGAGTGGCCTTTTATTGTTCCCAGCACAAGATCAGCTTCTTGATATGCCACACCTGTCGGGTGGAAGGATTATCTTGGCAAAGGAGACATGATCATAAAAAAAACTACTGTAAAATGACAGTGAAAATAACAGTAGCAAGGCTACTTAGGATCTGAGGACCCATGACAAATTGTTTCAGTCTCATGAGGGGGAATAGGTTTTGTTGTGCCCTCTTCACGACTGTCTTGGTGTGTTTGGACTATTCTAGTTCGTTGGTGTTGTGGACACCAAGGAACTTGAAGCTCTCACAGGAGTGATGGTTGCTGATAATGGGCCTCTTTACGCCTATGTAGATGTTCCATTAAAAATCTGACATTTCCAGCTACAATAGTCATTTACAACATTAACAAAGTCTACACTGTATTTCTGATCTATTTTATTTTATTTTAATGGACAAAAACATGTGTTTTCCTTTCAAAAACAAGGACATTTCTAAGTGACACCAAACTTTTGAATGGTAGTGTACATATTGTTGACATAGAAGTTTACATCTCTGTGTTCTGTCTCCTTCAGGATTGAAGACCTACCTGATCTCAGGGAGGAAGGTGGAGCCGTGCCACTGTAGCTGTTCCCAGCTGGGCCTGGTTGGCCTGGAGCCTGGGGGGGACACCCGCTGTCCCACATCCCGTGCCCACACCCCAGATGAACCCCCCAGAGCCCCCTCAGCCTGTGGCCTACCCCAGAGAGGGGCTCCCGACAGGGACAAGGTGAGGACATGGTATTCTGCAGGGTAAAGGGGAGATGGGGGTCAGGTGTGTGCTCATTCCCCTCTGGTGGTTTTCTACTGTGTAACTTGGATAGACATATTCTTTGGTTGTAATAGCATACTGTACTTTGACTTCATTTAGAAAATGGTCATAGTGTAACAAATGTTCAGCTCAGTAGACATGTCTTCAGAACATAATTGTAGGGCCGTGTGTTTTGAGCAGTATGTGACATGAGATACTATTCTGTATTTTAAGCCTTATCCAGAAATTAAAATTACGCCAAAAATATAAGGAATTGTTTGAGGATGGTGTTGGACCATTTGACCTAAAAAGTTAATCAAAGTTTAAATGAAGGTTAAAATCCAAGCATGTTACATAATTGCACAAAACACAGGGCTCTAACTTAACAATATCTACAGTTGAAGTCGGAAGTTTACATACACCTTATACATTTAAACTCAGTTTTTCACAATTCCTGACATTGAATCCTAGTAAGAATTCCCTGTCTTAGGTCAGTTAGGATCACCACTTTATTTTAAGAATGTGAAATGTATGAATAATAGTAGAGAGAAGGATTTATTTCAGCTTTTATTTCTTTCATCCCATTCCCAGTGGGTCAGAAGTTTACATACACTCAATTAGTATTTGGTAGTATTGCCTTTAAATTGTTTAACTTGTGTCAAATGTTTCGGGTAGCCAGCCTTCCACAAGCTTCCCACAATAAGTTGGGTGAATTATGGCCCATTCCTCCTGACAGAGCTGGTGTAACTGAGTCAGGTTTGTAGGCCTCCTTGCTCGCACACACTTTTTCAGTTCTGCCCACAAATCTTCTATTGGATTGAGGTCAGGGCTTTGTGATGGCCACTCCACTACCTTGACTTTGTTGTCCTTAAGCCATTTTGCCACAACTTTGGAAGTGTGCTTGGGGTCATTGTCCATTTGGAAGACCCATTTGCGACCAAGCTTTAACTTCCTGACTGATGTCTTGAGATGTTGCTTCAATATATCCACATAATTTTCCGTCGTCATGATGCCATCTATTTTGTGAAGTGCACTAGTCCTTCCTGCAGCAAAGCACCCCCACAACATGATGCTGCCACCCAGGTGCTTCACGGTTGGGATGGTGTTCTTCGGCATGCAAGCCTCTCCCTTTTTCCTCCAAACATAACGATGGTCAATATGGCCAAACAGTTCTATTTTTGTTTCATCAGACCAGAGGACATTTCCACAAAAAGTACGAGCTTTGTCCCCATGTGCAGTTGCAAACCGTAGTCCGGCTTTTTTATGGCGGTTTTGGAGCAGTGGCTTCTTCCTTGCTGAGCGGCCTTTCAGGTTATGTCGATATAGGACTCGTTTTACTGTGGATATAGATACTTTTGTACCTGTTTTCTCCAGCATCTTCACAAGGTCCTTTGCTGTTGTTCTGGGATTGATTTGCACTTTTCACATCAAAGTACGTTCATCTCTAGGAGACAGAACGCTTCTCCTTCCTGAGCGGTATGACGGCTGCGTGGTCCCATGGTGTCGTGCTTCTACACCTGCATTGCTTGCTGTTTGGGGTTTTAGGCTGGGTTTCTGTACAGCACTTAGAGAAATCAGCTGATGTACAAAGGGCTATATAAATACATTTGATTTAATTTGATGGTGTTCATACTTGCGTACTATTGTTTGTACAAATGAACGTGGTACCTTAAGGCAATTGGAAATTGCTCCTATGGATGAACAAGACCTGTGGAGGCCTACAATTTTTTTTTTGAGGTATTGACTGATTTCTTTTGATTTTCCCATGATGTCAAGCAAAGAGGCACTGAGTTTGAAGGTAGGCATTGAAATACCTCCACAGGTACACCTCCAATTGACTCAAAGGATGTCAATTAGCCTATCAGAAGCTTCTAAAGCCATGACATCATTTTCTGGAATTTTCCAAGCTGTTTAAAGGCACAGTCAACTTAGTGTATGTAAACTTCTGACCCACTGGAATTGTGATACAGTGAATTATAAGTGAAATAATCTGTATGTAAACAATTGTTGGAAAAATGTCTTGTGTCATGCTCAAAGTAGATGTCCTAACTGACCAAAACTATTGTTGGTTAACAAGACATTTTTGGAGTGGTTGAAACACGAGTTTTAATGACTCCAACCTAAGTGTATGTAAATTTCCGACCCTTGCTTATCCACAACGCATATAATGTAATATTCACCAACAGAGACAATTCTCTACTCTCTTACTGTTACTCGATAAGTGTAGGAGTGTTGAGCTAGGATCAGGTCACCCCTGTCCATATAGTCTTATTCATTATGACCTAAAAGGCAAACCTGATCCTAGATCAGCAAGCCTACTCTGAATACGGCCCATGTTGACATTAGTATAAATCGGTTTTGGTCCCTATGGTGGGTTTAGTGTCATGATGGAGTAATGAGGCTCCATATAGAGAGAAGAAACAGGGCATTCAGAACGTATTCAGACCCCTTGATTTTTTCCACATTTTGTTACGTCACAGCCTTATTCTAATTTGGATTAAATAAAGCATGTTCCTCATCAATACCCCACAATGACATCACAATATCCCACAATGACATCACAATACCCCACAATGACATCACAATACCCCACAATGACATCACAATACCCCACAATGACAAAGTCAAAACAGGTTTTTAGAATTTTCTTCAAATGTATTAAAAATTAAAAACTGATTGCATTTACATAAATATTCAGGCCTTTTGCTATGAGACTCGAAATTGTGCTCAGGTGCATCCATTTTCCATTGATCATCCTTGAGATGTTTCTACAACTTGATTGGAGTCCACCTGTGGTACATTGAATTGATTGGACATGATTTGGAAAGGCACACACCTGTCTATATAAAGTCCCACAGTTGACAGTGCATGTCAGAGCAAAAACCAAGCCATGAGGTCGAAGGAATTGTCCGCAGAGCTTCGAGACAGGATTGTGTTGAGGCACAGCCTCCAAAACATTTCTGCAGCATTGAAGGTCCCCAAGAACACAGTGGCCTCCAATATTTTTTATATGGAAGAAGTTTGGAACCACCAAGACTCTTTCTAGAGCTGGCCGCCCAACCAAACTGAGCAATTGGAGGAGAATGGCCTTGGTCAGGGAAGTGACCAATAACCCTATGGTCTCTCTGACAGAGCTCCAGAGTTCCACTGTGGAGATGAGAGAACCTTCCAGAAGGACAACCATCTCTGCAGCACTCCACCAATCAGGCCTTTATGGTAGAGTGGCCAGACGGAAGCCACTCCTCAGTAAAAAGCACATGACAGCCCGCTTGGAGTTTGCCAAAAGGCACCTAAAGGATTCTCAGACCATGAGAAACAAGATTCTCTGGTCTGATGAAATCAAGATTGAACTCTTTGGCCTGAATGCCAAGTGTCACGTCTGGCTAACACCTGGCACCATCCCTAGGGTGAAGCATGGTGGCAGCATCATGTCTGGAGGAAACCTGGCACCATGCCTACAGTGAAGCATGGTGGCAGCATCATGTCTGGAGGAAACCTGGCACCATGCCTACAGTGAAGCATGGTGGCAGCATCATGCTGTGGGGATGTTTTTCAGAGGTAGGGACTAGGAGACTAGTCAGGAACGAGGGAAAGATGAATGGAGCATTATACAGAGAGATCCTTGATGAAAACCTGCTCCAGAGCGCTCAGGACCTCAGACTGGGTCGAAGGTTCACCATCCAACAGCACAACGACGCTAAGCACACAGCCAAGATACTGCAGGAGTGGGATCTGCTCTCCATCCAACCTGACAGAGCTTGAGAGGATCTGCAGAGAAGAATGGGAGAAACTCCCCAAATACAAGCAGAGCTTGTAGCGTCACACCCAAGAAGACTCGAGGCTGTAATCACTGCTAAAGGTGCTTTAGCTAAGTACTAAATAAAGGGTCTGAATACTTATGTTAATGTGATATATTCTAGAAACCTGTTTTTGCTTTGTCATTATGGGGTATTATGTGTAGATTGATGAGGAAAAAAACAATTGAATCCATTTTATAATAAGGCTGGAACATAACAAAATGTGGGACATGTCAAGGGGTCTGAATACTCTCTGACTACCATATATTTACTCTGCTGCTACACCTATATCCAGTATTCACTACTCTCCTCAGTCATACAGTACACACACAGACTTGCTTTATAGTTACCAATTAGCCCCCACAGTTCCACTGTAATCCTCCCATACCACCACTAAATCTGCCAGTGCTGGTCGTGGGGGTCTTAGGGAAAGGCAGATGAGAAGTGAAGAGGGGAGAGGAGACAAACTGCTGTGTCCTTGGCATTACATGAGGTAACACACGTGGAGAGACGTTAGAAAGCCCTTCACATGGACTCACACACTTCACTGGTACAAACCCTCACTTCATTGGCTCTCTCTCTCTCTCTCTCTCTCTCTCACACACACTTCACTGGTACAAACCCTCACTTCATTGGCTCTCCCTCTCTCTCTCTCACACACACACACACACACACACACACACACACACACTTCACTGGTACAAACCATCACTTCATTGGCTCTCTCTCTCCCTCTCCCTCTCACACACACATACACACTTCACTAGGTTTAATGACGCCTCTTTGAAGCCGTGTCCTTTCTGTGGGCTTCTCATCCCTCTCAAACACTCACTTGTCCTCAGAGCCTGACTTGGCTGAGTGTGTGTGTGTGTGTGTGTGTTTTTCTCTGTGTATCAGGCTGTGTGTGTCGCCTGAAAGTGAGCCAGTGTTCACAGTATTGTTTGGCTGTCTGTTTTAAGTCTGTAGGTGTATGGGTGTGCACGTACACGCATGTGTGTCTGCATCACTTTGTTACCAAGTACCTTGAACGATCCTTTCAGGGCCAGTGCCTAATCATCAGATGAATGTATATCTGTCTCTGTCCATTCCTTCAGCCTTCCCCAGCCTCTTCTATGTCATCCCTATCTCCACCTCTATCACCCTGGCCCTGTCTCTCATCCCTCTTCACCTCTCCTTGTCTATCACTCTCTCTCATCCCTCTCTTCACCTCTCTTTCTCTATCACTCTCTCTCATCCCTCTTCTTCTATCACCCTGGCCCTGTCTCATCCCTCTCTTCACCTCTCCTTCTCTATCACCCTGTCTCTCATCCCTCTCTCCACTTCTATCACTCTGTCTCTCATCCCTCTCTTCACCTCTCCTTCTCTTTCACCCTGTCTCTCATCCCTCTCTCCACCTCTATCACTCTCTCTCATACCTCTCTCCACCTCTCCTCCTCTCACCCGGGCCCTGTCTCTCATCCCTCTCTCCACCTCTCCTCCTCTCACCCGGGCCCTGTCTCTCATCCCTCTCTCCACCTCTATCACTCTGTCTCATCCCTCTCTCCACCTCTCCTCCTCTATCACCCTGTCTCTCATCCATCTCTCCACCTCTCCTTCTCTATCACCCTGTCTCTCATCCCTCTCTCCACCTCTATCACTCTCTCTCATCCCTCTCTCCACCTCTCCTCCTCTCACCCGGGCCCTGTCTCTCATCCCTCTCTCCTCCTCTCACCCGGGCCCTGTCTCTCATCCCTCTCTCCACCTCTCCTCCTCTCACCCGGGCCCTGTCTCTCATCCCTCTCTCCACCTCTATCACTCTGTTTCATCCCTCTCTCCACCTCTCCTCCTCTATCACCCTGTCTCTCATCCATCTCTCCACCTCTCCTTCTCTATCACCCTGTCTCTCATCCCTCTCTCCACCTCTATCACTCTCTCTCATCCCTCTCTCCACCTCTCCTCCTCTCACCCGGGCCCTGTCTCTCATCCCTCTCTCCACCTCTCCTCCTCTCACTCGGGCATTGTCTCTCATCCCTCTCTCCACCTCTCCTCCTCTATCACCCTGTCTCTCATCCATCTCTCCACCTCTCCTCCTCTCTCATCCCTCTCTCCACATCTCCTCCTATCACCCTGGCCCTGATTCTCATCCCTCTCTCCAAATCTCCTCCATCACCCTGGCCCTGTCTCTCATCCCTCTCTCCACCTCTCCTCCTCTATCACCATGTCTCTCATCTATCTCTCCACCACTCCTCCTCTATCACTGGCCCTGTCTCTCATCCCTTTCTCCACCTCTCCTTCTCTATCACACTGTCTCTCATCCATCTCTCCACTTCTCCTCCTCTCACCCGGGCCCTGTCTCTTACCCCTCTCCTCCTCTATCACCCTGTCTCTCATCCCTCTCTCCACCTCTCCTCCTCGATCACCCTATCTCTCATCCCGCTCTCCACCTCTCCTCATCCTGGCCCTGTCTCTTACCCCTCTCCTCCTCTATCACCCTATCTCTCATCCCTCTCTCCACCTCTCCTCCTCTATCACCCTGTCTCTCATCCCTCTCTCCACCTCTCCTCATCCTGGCCCTGTCTCTCTATAGGGCTGCTATTGTGGTTGGTATTGTATCCATTGAATCTGATTGTGTATCATTGTGATTCTAATTAGTGGTAAAATGCTGAAGTGCTGAGTTCGTGCTCTCTCTCTCTCACTCTCGCTCTCTCTCGCTCGATCTCTCTCTTCCTCTCTCTCTCAATGGGTCCATTTCTCATAATATTTTTGTCTGATTCTCTCCCTGTCTCACTCTCTCTGCCCTCTCTCTCCCTCTCTCTCTCTCTCTCTCTTTGTCCTGTTTCTGCCAAACAGTTTCTCTCATTCATTATTTCAATTTTTCTCCTCCCTCCCTCTACTCAACTCTCTTTATTTCTCTCCGTTATCTCTTCACCCTCAATTGACTCATTCTTTACCTCTCTCCTTCCCCACTCTCTCTCACTCCCTTCCTCTCTCTCCATTCCTCTCTCTACCCCTACCTCTATCCCCCCTCTCTCCCTCCCTTCCTCTTTCTCTCTAGCTGTCTCGCTTTCCACCCCCCCCCCCTCAAATTAAAATTGGAATAGAATAATAGTGAAGACATCAAAACTATGAAATAACACATATGAAATCAATTAGTAAGCAAAAAAGTGTTATATATTTTAGATTTGAGATTCTTCAAAGTAGCCCCCCTTTGCCTTGATGACACTTTGCATTCTCTCAACCAGCTTCACCTGGAATGCTTTTCCAACAGTATTGAAGGAGTTCCCACATATGCTAAGCACTTGTTGGTTGATTTTCCTTCACTCTGCGGTCCAACTCATCCAAAACTATCTCAGTTGGGTTGAGGTCGGG
This sequence comes from Oncorhynchus clarkii lewisi, assembly GCF_045791955.1. Lineage (NCBI taxonomy): Eukaryota > Metazoa > Chordata > Actinopteri > Salmoniformes > Salmonidae > Oncorhynchus > Oncorhynchus clarkii. Next base: position 7,014 of record NW_027259015.1, on the reverse strand, counting down.
TGATTGTGGAGGCCAGGTCATCTGATGCAGCACTCCCTCAGTCTCCTTCTTGGTCAAATAGCCCTTACACAGCCTGGAGGTGTGTTGGGTCATTGTCCTATTGAAAAACAAATGATAGTCCCACTAAGTGCAAACCAGATGGGACGGTGTATCGCTGCCGAATGCTGTGGTAGCCATGCTTGTTAAGTGTACCTTGAATTCTAATATAAATCACTGACAGTTTCATAAGCAAAGCACCATTACACCTCCTCCTCCATGCTTCACGGTGGGAACCATACATTCGGAGATCATCCGTTCACCTACTCTGCATCTCACAAAGACACAGAGGTTGGAACCAAAAACCAAAGGACAGATTTCCACCGGCCTAATGTCCATTGTTCGTGTTTCTTAGCCCAAGCAAGTCTCTTCTTATTATTGGTGTCCTTTAGTAGGGGCGACAGGTAGCCTAGTGGTTAGTGCGTTGGGAGGGTAACCGAAAGGTTGCTGGATTGAATCCCGAGCTGAGAATTCCCCTGAACAAGGCAGTTAACCCACTGTTCCCTGGTAGGCCATCACTGTCAATAAGAATTAGTTCTTAACTGACATGATTTAAGACATGAAGGTCAGTCAATGTGGAAGATTTCAAGGACTTTGAAAGTTTCTTCAAGTGCAGTTACAAAAACCATCAAGCGCTATGATGAAACTGTCTCTCATGAGGGCCGCCACAGGAACTGAAGACCCAGAGTTACCTCTGCTGCAGAAGATAAGTTCATTAGATTTACCCGCCTCAGAAATTGCTTATTTGAGCTGTTCTTGCCATAATATGGTCTTGTTCTTTTACCAAATAGGGGTATCTTCACCTTGTCACAACACAACTGATTGGCTCAAATGCATTAAGAAGGAAATCAATTCCACTAATTCATTAACAAAGCACACCTGTTAATTGAAATGCATTCCAGGTGACTACCTCATGAAGCTGGTTGAGAGAATGCCAAGAGTGTGCAAAGCTGTCATCAAGGCAAAGGGTGGCTACTTTGAAGAATCTCAAATCTAAAATATATTTGGATTTGTTTAACACTTTTTTGGTTACTACATGATTCCATATGCGTTATTTCATAGTTTAAATGTCTTCACTATTATTCTACAATGTAGAACAACCCTTGAATGAGTAGGTGTGTCTTTTGACTGGTACTGTATATATATATATATATATATATTTATATATTATATATATATATATATTATATATATATATATTAATATATATATTATATATATATATATATATTTATACAGTGCCTTGCGAAAGTATTCGGCCCCCTTGAACTTTGCGACCTTTTGCCACATTTCAGGCTTCAAACATAAAGATATAAAACTGTATTTTTTTGTGAAGAATCAACAACAAGTGGGACACAATCATGAAGTGGAACGACATTTATTGGATATTTAAAACTTTTTTAACAAATCAAAAACTGAAAAATTGAAAGGTCCGTTTATACCATATGATCAATCCTCCCGAGTCACTACCCTGTTTTATGTCTTCATGTTTGAATGATGGAAGTAACATTTCCCTATAGCCTGGAGGACATTGAGTATCTATGACACCATGTTTCTACAATAATTATTTTGTCAAGACTTTGCTATCGTTAAGAATATCTGGGTTTGTGGTTTTAAGACCTAAGCTAGAAGAGTAAAAGCCCAGGATATAAATATCTATTTAACAGTGAACATATGTTGGCATGTTTGTGAATTAAGAAAAATAAAACTGTTTTGTGTTTGCGTGCGTGCATGTGGTTGATGCACCCAATCAATACTTAGGCTAAGCACACTGACCACACACAACACAAGAGTGAATGTGTAAACTACAGTATGAGAATTTGTCAATACTAGGATTGAAGAAACTGTAAATGATATAAATAGACAAATACCTCTCCTTCTCTCCAGTCTCATTGTCTCTCCTGCAGTGCGGCTGTAGTTCCAAAGGAGGATCAGGTTCTGGAGAAGGGCACGGTGCAGAACGGTTGCCATGACGATCACACGACCAATAGCAGCAAGGTTTGCCTCACTTTACCTCACTCTAGTAAGCGTTTGACCTTTGAACCTGGCCGTGACCTTTACTCATCCCAACCTGACTGCACTTAAATCCAACCCCAGTTCATAATACCAGGCTTAGTGTTATCATATTGTATTTCTGAAGTATTCATATCGCCATACTATACATGATGGAATGACGTGAACCTAGCCAAACGGAAATGTCTTGATTCATTTGGCTTCACTAACTAAGTCACTAATCACTCTTATCCAAGACCTCAGGTCTAACACTTCTCACTCTCCTCTTTCTGTTTCAGCACGCACGCACGCACACACACACACAGCTTCTCACTAGCCTCTCTCCTCTCAACTCCACCAGGACACCTCATCTCTCAAATGTCCCTCCCAGGCCCCCGTAGGCTGCAGCCCTAAGGCCCTGAACGGTCTGCTGAGCCCCAGGCTGGAGGAGCCCCTGACCAACAGCCAGACGTCCCTGTGTGAGATGCTCCAGGAGAAGGAGAAGAAGTGGGGTGGAGGGGCCATGGGGATGGACCACTCTGCTCTCATCCCCCTGCGCTCCAAGAACTTCAGAGAGAGGAGCGACGCTCACTTTGTGGATGTTATCAAAGAGGACAGGTGAGGGGATGGATGGATGTTACACAAACTGATCTGGAACCAGGCTTGATGGCTGTGGTGGAGCTTTTTGGGGAGTTGGCAGGACAGCACTAATAGATCTGAGACCAGGCTAAGGGAATCAAAGGATAAGATTCTGAACGCTGAAGGCAGAACTGTTATGTAAGAAGCAGACCCACACGTATCTTTCATGTGGTATCAATGTCTGTTTTGGTACAGTGTGTCTATTTACAATGTGCTTTATAGAACTAGTCTTACAGAGATTCCCATCCTTTCCCTAAAATCCCCAGTTTTATAGAAATATGGGTTGGAGGATCTGGATTTCCTGCTTATTCCCCCTGATTCTGGGAATTCTCCAACTGGGATAAAGAAATATATACATATAAACTGCTCAACAAAATAAAGGGAACACTTAAACAACACAATGTAACTCCAAGTCAATCACACTTATTTTAGTGTTCCCTTTATTTTTTTGAGCAGTGTATATAATATTTTTTAAATGTTTTGAGAAAGTTACTGTAATTTTGCAATCCTATATACAACACACTGTATGATCTGCTCCGTGCTATTTTGTTTGTAGTGATCCTTATGCTTCTGCCCACTGAATAAGCCCCTGGGTCATGTTCATTCGGCACCAAATGGAAGAAAACAGACATGATATAGTTGATGGACTATCTGGACTGGCTCATTTTCATTTTCCATTGCAAAATGTTTGGTGCCTTATGAACACGGACGGCCCTGGTGGTATGATAGGTTGGTGTAACTCTCTCCCCGACAAGTCTGTCTTCTTTATACTGACTGACATCTGTTGATCTGCCCATCTCCCAGTCTGATGAAGGACTACTTTTTCAAGCCTCCCATCAACAAGCTGAGCCACACCTTCCTGGACAGAACCCTGGAGTCTGCCTACAGGACCAGCTACCAGGAAGAGGTGTGTATCCCTCCCTGTCTGTTACTCTGTCTCTCTGTCTGTCTCTATCTGTATTCCTCTTATCTGTCTTTCTGATGTCCCACTTCCTCTCTGTCTACTAGACTACACCTGGTCTGTCTTTCCTTGTCTGTCCCTCTGTCTCCCTATCCGTTTCACCCTGCCTGTCTAGCTCTTTCTCTCTGTGTGTGTGTGTGTGTGTGTGTGTGTGTGTGTGTGTGTGTGTGTGTGTGTGTGTGTGTGTGTGTGTGTGTGTGTGTGTGTGTGTGTGTGTGTGTGTGTGTGTGTGTGTGTGTGTGTGTGTGTGTGTGTGTGTGTGTGTGTGTGTGTTCGTTCTCTGAGTAACCTGTAAGCACTGCACTATGTATGGCCTGTCAGGACTGCGGCAAAGACAGGGAAATCACTGCAGGACATCGATAGGAATGTCCTCTTAGCTTGTGATGCCCTCTGCTGGTACAGTGGGGGAACTGCATGTTCAACTTCACGTCTGGATAATGTTTCTTTCAGTTTCATACTTATTACTTAATCGCAATGAGACAATTGTATTAATGTTTTGTTAAGACTTCCATTCTTCATGCTTCTCTATTCTCTCCCACAACCTTTGCTGTCTCTCTTTACCCTTCCCAAACCCTCCCGCTCTTTATCTCTTTACACTCTACAACCGGACGGACCCAGGAACCATTCATTGCCATTGTGCCTTTAGTGTGTGTATGAGGTTGGCTATTGTGACAGCAAATCAATCCATTTCTGTTGAAAAATGACAAAGTATCTATTCCCTCCCGTTCCCAGGTGGAGACCCAGGCAGCGGTACAGACCTTTGCCAGCCCTACCTTCAGCTCTTTCCTGGACATGGTCCTGTGTTGCTCAGTGTTCCTGGCCCTCTCCCTAGCTTGCCTCCTCCGGCCCCTGCTCTCCCTCCCTGGGGCCCCCCTGCCTGCCCCGGCCCTTGCCCTGGTTGCCGTGGCCACCCTGCTGGAGGCCCTGGCGCTGGTGCTGTCTATACGGTAAGACGGTTGAGGGAGAGAAGGAGAGGTGGAGAGATGGGGAGGAGGAGGAAAAAGGGGGAATAAGTTGGGAGGGATGGAAGGAGGAGGGGAGAGGGGAAAGGGGGTGGGGAGAGGGATATGAGGAGTGGGTTGGAACTGGGGAGGAGAGGGAAAGGGGGTGGGGAGAGGGATATGAGGAGTGGGTTGGAACTGGGGAGGAGAGGAAGAGGGGAAAGGGGGTGGGGAGAGGGATATGAGGAGTGGGTTGGAACTGGGGAGGAGAGGAAGAGGGGAAAGGGGGTGGGGAGAGGGATATGAGGAGTGGGTTGGAACTGGGGAGGAGAGGAAGAGGGGAAAGGGGGTGGGGAGAGGGATATGAGGAGTGGGTTGGAACTGGGGAGGAGGGAGAAGAGGGGAAAGGGGGTGGGGAGAGGGATATGAGGAGTGGGTTGGAACTGTGGAGGAGGGAGAAGAGGGGAAAGGGGGTGGGGAGAGGGATATGAGGAGTGGGTTGGAACTGGGGAGGAGGGAGAAGAGGGGAAAGGGGGTGGGGAGAGGGATATGAGGAGTGGGTTGGAACTGGGGAAGAGAGGAAGAGGGGGGAAAGGGGGTGGGGAGAGGGATATGAGGAGTGGGTTGGAACTGGAGAGGAGAGGAAGAGGGGGGAAAGGGGGTGGGGAGAGGGATATGAGGAGTGGGTTGGAACTGGGGAGGAGAGGAAGAGGGGAAAGGGGGTGGGGAGAGGGATATGAGGAGTGGGTTGGAACTGGGGAAGAGAGGAAGAGGGGAAAGGGGGTGGGGAGAGGGATATGAGGAGTGGGTTGGAACTGGGGAGGAGAGGAAGAGGGGAAAGGGGGTGGGGAGAGGGATATGAGGAGTGGGTTGGAACTGGGGAGGAGGGAGAAGAGGGGAAAGGGGGTGGGGAGAGGGATATGAGGAGTGGGTTGGAACTGGGGAGGAGAGGAAGAGGGGAAAGGGGGTGGGGAGAGGGATATGAGGAGTGGGTTGGAACTGGGGAGGAGGGAGAAGAGGGGAAAGGGGGTGGGGAGAGGGATATGAGGAGTGGGTTGGAACTGGGGAAGAGAGGAAGAGGGGAAAGGGGGTGGGGAGAGGGATATGAGGAGTGGTTTGGAACTGGGGAGGAGAGGGGAAAGGGGGTGGGGAGAGGGATATGAGGAGTGGGTTGGAACTGGGGAGGAGAGGGGAAAGGGGGTGGGGAGAGGGATATGAGGAGTGGGTTGGAACTGGGGAGGAGGGAGAAGAGGGGAAAGGGGGTGGGGAGAGGGATATGAGGAGTGGGTTGGAACTGGGGAAGAGAGGAGAGGGGGGAAAGGGGGTGGGGAGAGGGATATGAGGAGTGGGTTGGAACTGGAGAGGAGGGAGGTGGTGGAGAGGGATATGAGGAGTGGGTTGGAACTGGGGAGGAGAGGAAGAGGGGAAAGGGGGTGGGGAGAGGGATATGAGGAGTGGGTTGGAACTGGGGAGGAGAGGAAGAGGGGAAAGGGGGTGGGGAGAGGGATATGAGGAGTGGGTTGGAACTGGGGAGGAGGGAGAAGAGGGGAAAGGGGGTGGGGAGAGGGATATGAGGAGTGGGTTGGAACTGGGGAGGAGAGGAAGAGGGGAAAGGGGGTGGGGAGAGGGATATGAGGAGTGGGTTGGAACTGGGGAGGAGAGAGAAGAGGGGAAAGGGGGTGGGGAGAGGGATATGAGGAGTGGGTTGGAACTGGGGAGGAGAGGGGAAAGGGGGTGGGGAGAGGGATATGAGGAGTGGGTTGGAACTGGGGAGGAGAGGGGAGGGGAAGGGGGTGGGGAGAGGGATATGAGGAGTGGGTTGGAACTGGGGAGGAGAGGAAGAGGGGAAAGGGGGTGGGGAGAGGGATATGAGGAGTGGGTTGGAACTGGGGAGGAGGAGAGGGGAAAGGGGGTGGGGAGAGGGATATGAGGAGTGGGTTGGAACTGGGGAGGAGAGGAAGAGGGGAAAGGGGGTGGGGAGAGGGATATGAGGAGTGGGTTGGAACTGGGGAGGAGAGGAAGAGGGGGGAAAGGGGGTGGGGAGAGGGATATGAGGAGTGGGTTGGAACTGGGGAGGAGAGGAAGAGGGGGGAAAGGGGGTGGGGAGAGGGATATGAGGAGTGGGTTGGAACTGGGGAGGAGAGGAAGAGGGGGGAAAGGGGGTGGGGAGAGGGATATGAGGAGTGGGTTGGAACTGGGGAGGAGAGGAAGAGGGGGGGGGTGGGGAGAGGGATATGGGGGAAAGGGGGTGGGGAGAGGGATATGAGGAGTGGGTTGGAACTGGGGAGGAGAGGAAGAGGGGAAAGGGGGTGGGGAGAGGGATATGAGGAGTGGGTTGGAACTGGGGAGGAGAGGAAGAGGGGAAAGGGGGTGGGGAGAGGGATATGAGGAGTGGGTTGGAACTGGGGAGGAGAGGAAGAGGGGAAAGGGGGTGGGGAGAGGGAT